>NC_080732.1:12649349-12724349 GCF_019097595.1 Hemibagrus wyckioides | reverse complement strand
TCTCGCACACACAATCACACTCTGTCTCTCGCACACACAATCACACTCTGTCTCTCGCACACACAATCACACTGTCTCTCGCACACACAATCACACTGTCTCTCGCACACACAATCACACTGTCTCTCGCACACACAATCACACTGTCTCTCGCACACACAATCACACTGTCTCTCGCACACACAATCACACTCTGTCTCTCGCACACACAATCACACTCTGTCTCTCGCACACACAATCACACTCTGTCTCTCGCACACACAATCACACTCTGTCTCTCGCACACACAATCACACTCTGTCTCTCGCACACACAATCACACTCTGTCTCTCGCACACACAATCACACTCTGTCTCTCACACACACAATCACACTCTGTCTCTCACACACACAATCACACTCTGTCTCTCACACACACAATCACACTCTGTCTCTCACACACACAATCACACTCTGTCTCTCACACACACAATCACACTCTGTCTCTCACACACACAATCACACTCTGTCTCTCACACACACAATCACACTCTGTCTCTCACACACACAATCACACTCTGTCTCTCACACACACAATCACACTCTGTCTCTCACACACACAATCACACTCTGTCTCTCACACACACAATCACACTCTGTCTCTCACACACACAATCACACTCTGTCTCTCACACACACAATCACACTCTGTCTCTCACACACACAATCACACTCTGTCTCTCACACACACAATCACACTCTGTCTCTCACACACACAATCACACTCTGTCTCTCACACACACAATCACACTCTGTCTCTCACACACACAATCACACTCTGTCTCTCACACACACAATCTCACACTGTCTCTCACACACACAATCACACACTGTCTCTCACACACACAATCACACTGTCTCTCACACACACAATCACACTGTCTCTCACACACACAATCACACTGTCTCTCACACACACAATCACACTGTCTCTCACACACACAATCACACTGTCTCTCACACACACAATCACACTCTGTCTCTCGCACACACAATCACACTGTCTCTCGCACACACAATCACACTCTGTCTCTCGCACACACAATCACACTCTGTCTCTCGCACACACAATCACACTCTGTCTCTCGCACACACAATCACACTCTGTCTCTCGCACACACAATCACACTCTGTCTCTCACACACACAATCACACTCTGTCTCTCACACACACAATCACACTCTGTCTCACACACACACAATCACACTCTGTCTCACACACACAATCACACTCTGTCTCACACACACAATCACACTCTGTCTCGCACACACAATCACACTCTGTCTCTCGCACACACAATCACACTCTGTCTCTCACACACACAATCACACTGTCTGTCTCACACACACAATCACACTCTGTCTCACACACACAATCACACTCTGTCTCTCACTCTCTCTCACACACACACACCATCATTCACAATCACAGACACACACACACACTCTCTCTCTCTCTCTCTCACACACAATCACACACTCTCTCTCTCTCACACACAATCACAGACTCACACAAATACATGCTCTCTCTCTCTCTCTCTCTCACACACACACACACAAACACTCTCTCTTTCTTACTCTCTCTCTCACACTCACATCCTCACCCTCTCTCCCTGCATATAAATTAACTGTCCTGTTTTTTGTACTTATTGTTTCTGTCTTGTCTTTGCTCTGTTTGCACCTAGTTGCACACTTAATGTGGCTTGGACAAACTCCTGTCCTATCCATGTGTTGTTTTTTGTGTGTGAACTTTACGTCGTATGTTTACGTAGCACCAGGGTCCTGGAGAAACGTTGTTTCGTTTCACTATGTACTGTGTCAGCTATATGTGGTTGAAATGACAATAAAAGCTTCTTGAATCTTGAATGATGACCAGCTGTACCCTGTACACTTCAGCTATGATACACAGTGTTGTATAAAATCGTGATATTTGTCAATCTGACAACTTCAGTGATATAGGGTATTCTAGGACAGGTTCAGGAATAAATATAATCTTTTTAGTGATTTATACAAGCTGTGCTTCATCAGCCAAATGGTGGTCAACTGCAGTAGGGTTCATTTCTTTTTCTTGGAGTAAGATAACGTGGCTAATTTAAGGTTTATCGAGCTCTTACCTCTGTCTGACTGTGGATCCTGCTGCTCTCGGGGCCACCGTCTTACTGGGGGAACGGCCAGAGGCGCCGACGCTAGATGCGCTTGCTGCGGGTCCAGGCTGAAAGCAAAAATATAAGGACGATGGATTATAATACCAGCAAACGTGACAATCGTCTCTGGAGTTGAACTCAAAGTACAAGGATACTTTAAGCCAGAGATCAGCGTCGTCTTTCAGGACTTTTGCATACATGTGTCTTACATCAAGCTTAAATCAATATAGATATGGTTGGATAGAGAAACACAAAACACACATATAGTCAACACTCCAGTTTAGTCCTCAATGAAAAGTTTCAAAAAGGGAACAAAATTAAACTTATAAAAGAGCTTGAAACGTTCAGTAGACCAAAGATCAGACTCAGTGATGAATATAGTTTACATTGTAGAGTGCCACCAATCAGGCATAACATTATGACCACCTGCCTAATATTGGGTCGGTCCCCCTTTGACTGCCCAATCAGCCCTGACTGGTCAAGCCATGGACTCCACTAAATCAGGCACCAAGATGTTAGCAGCAGATCCTTTACGTCCTGAAGATAGTCCCCTATGGAGGCCCTACCTTCCAACTTACAGTATTTAAAGGACACTTTTGATAGATACTGACCACTGCAGACCGGAAACACAGCACAGGAGCTGCAGTTTTGGAGATGCTCTTAAATATGTGGGTGCCAAAACTTTTGAAAACAGTGTTTTAGAGGGAGGGAATTGCCCTGTTTAAGAACATTACACCTCAATCACATAAGTTTAGGTTTAGAACAACTAAAGAAATGCCACAGAGGAGCTTTAAAGAACTATATTGAAGATAACGGTGGAGAAGTATTCCGGTGCTCCACTGACCCAAAGCCACGTATGCACAACTCCATACAATTATCCAGGGGGACTTAGTAGGGGTAATTGTACGGAAAGATTAATTAACAGTCAATAAGAAGTGAAATACGCTTCGTGTTTCTAATAGATAAGAAAATTCCATGTAACATTAAAACAGAATAAATAAGCGTCACGCAGCTTACCGGTTATTAGCATTAGCTCTCACTGTAACACTGTAAAGCCGTGCTCGCGTACTGTAAATAAAACCGCTGATTTAAATGCACTGTGAATGTATAAAAGTCTCGTTTTTTAACACTTACCATATTGTCTGAGGTTTTTCTCTTAGTGCTGGAGAGTAAGACCTGAGCAGGATGATGGTCACTGGGACAGAAGGGGCTATTTTCTGCTGACGATTTACAGAAAAGGCCACGACAACTCAAGCAAGGACCAGCTCAGCAGCCTGTGAGATGCCTGTTTGAAATTCTAACACAAACACAAAACCTATAATACAGCGTAATTGATTAATGTTTCCTAATATTAATTTACATTATATTATTGTTATTATTATGATTATTTTATTGTTTAGAGTTGTTTTACACGTTGTTCAATTACAGTAAATAAAGCAGGCACATCTAAAAACGGGCGTAATATCAAGCGATGACGTGCCCTACCTGGTGAGGACGCGACGAAACTGGAAGACATTTTGGCTCCAGCAGAGCGCAGTTTCCTGCTTTTAAAGGCGTAATAATGCTACTCGATTACCTGTATGGAGTATTTTGAGCCATTATGGCGGCGAGTTAGTTACAGGACGTAGACTAGTACTGGAACTGGGGGTAAGTGTTCAGGTGTCAGTTTTGTAATTATTAAAATTATTTTAGAACATGTTAATATAGTTGGATGTCAGTGTTGATGGATTGTAGAGTTAGCTATCTCGTTCGTGTATCTGATGAACACAGCGATCAAACCTTACAGCAATTAGAGCTAGCCATGTCTCTCAGGCTAACTTATAACTATAACATCACTATAATATAACTGTGTAAATAATAACATTTCCTAACAATTTGCATCGTGTCATTGTTTACATCCTACAAGAGTTATGTGTCAAAATGAAACGATATAATATAATTCATCTACAATATGTTTGTGGTTGGGGATTTAAAGTATTTATATATTTAAAAATATTATATAAATCTTGTACGGCATTTAAAATGTAAACTTGTACTTGACACTGAAATTGGTAAAGAGAGCTCGGACAATTCCTAAATAAATAAAATAAAATAAAATAAAATAAAATAAAATAAACTGTGATGAAGTTTGCCAGCTTTTGAAAATCCAGAACCAGTTTAGCCAAACCAGTTTAGGGCGGAGCAAATAATACACGCCCTAATTTGCATATTCATTGATCAGTCATGCTCATTTGCATATTAAAATATATTACATGGATATTTTCTGAAGACACCTAGAACAATGATGATCAGTGTTTGGCTTGTGGGAGTAATGATGGTCAGTGATTGGCTGCTGGGAATAATGGTGATCACTGATTGGCTGCTGGGAGTAATGATGGTCAATAATTGGCTGCTGGGAGTAATGGTGATCAGTGATTGGCTTCTGAGAGTAATGATGGTCAGTGATTGGCTTCTGAGAGTAATGATGGTCAGTGATTGGCTTCTGGGAGTAATGATGGTCAGTGATTGGCTGCTGGGAATAATGGTGATCACTGATTGGCTGCTGGGAGTAATGACGGTCAATAATTGGCTGCTGGGAGTAATGGTGATCAGTGATTGGCTTCTGAGAGTAATGATGGTCAGTGATTGGCTTCTGGGAGTAATGATGGTCAGTGATTGGCTTCTGGGAGTAATGATGATCAGTAATTGGCTGCTGGGAGTAATGGTAATCAGTGATTTCCTTCTGGGAGTAATGATAATCAGTGATTGGCTGCTGGGAGTAATGATGATCAGTGATTTCCTTCTGGGAGTAATGGTGATCAGTGATTGGCTGCTGGGAGTAATGGTGATCAGTGATTGGCTGCTGGGAGTAATGATGATCAGTGATTTCCTTCTGGGAGTAATGGTGATCAGTGATTGGCTGCTGGGAGTAATGGTGATCAGTGATTTCCTTCTGGGAGTAATGATAATCAGTGATTGGCTGCTGGGAGTAATGATGATCAGTGATTTCCTTCTGGGAGTAATGATGATCAGTGATTTCCTTCTGGGAGTAATGATGATCAGTGATTGGCTGCTGGGAGTAATGATGATCAGTGATTTCCTTCTGGGAGTAATGATGATCAGTGATTGGCTGCTGGGAGTAATGATGATCAGTGGTTTCCTTCTGGGAGTAATGATAATCAGTGATTGGCTGCTGGGAGTAATGATGATCAGTGATTTCCTTCTGGGAGTAATGGTGATCAGTGATTGGCTGCTGGGAGTAATGATGATCAGTGATTGGCTGCTGGGAGTAATGATGATCAGTGATTTCCTTCTGGGAGTAATGGTGATCAGTGATTGGCTGCTGGGAGTAATGGTAATCAGTGATTTCCTTCTGGGAGTAATGGTAATCAGTGATTTCCTTCTGGGAGTAATGATAATCAGTGATTGGCTGCTGGGAGTAATGATGATCAGTGATTTCCTTCTGGGAGTAATGGTGATCAGTGATTGGCTGCTGGGAGTAATGGTGATCAGTGATTGGCTGCTGGGAGTAATGATGATCAGTGATTTCCTTCTGGGAGTAATGGTGATCAGTGATTGGCTGCTGGGAGTAATGGTGATCAGTGATTTCCTTCTGGGAGTAATGATAATCAGTGATTGGCTGCTGGGAGTAATGATGATCAGTGATTTCCTTCTGGGAGTAATGATGATCAGTGATTGGCTGCTGGGAGTAATGGTGATCAGTGATTTCCTTCTGGGAGTAATGATAATCAGTGATTGGCTGCTGGGAGTAATGATGATCAGTGATTTCCTTCTGGGAGTAATGATGATCAGTGATTTCCTTCTGGGAGTAATGATAATCAGTGATTGGCTGCTGGGAGTAATGATGATCAGTGATTTCCTTCTGGGAGTAATGATGGTCAGTGGTTTCCTTCTGGGAGTAATGATGATCAGTGATTGGCTGCTGGGAGTAATGGTGATCAGTGATTGGCTGCTGGGAGTAATGGTGATCAGTGATTGGCTGCTGGGAGTAATGGTGATCAGTGATTGGCTTCTGGGAGTAATGGTAATCAGTGATTTCCTTCTGGGAGTAATGATAATCAGTGATTGGCTGCTGGGAGTAATGATGATCAGTGATTTCCTTCTGGGAGTAATGGTGATCAGTGATTGGCTGCTGGGAGTAATGATGGTCAGTGATTGGCTTCTGGGAGTAATGATGATCAGTGGTTTCCTTCTGGGAGTAATGATGATCAGTGATTGGCTTCTGGGAGTAATGATGATCAGTGATTGGCTTCTGGGAGTAATGATGATCAGTGGTTTCCTTCTGGGAGTAATGATGATCAGTGGTTTCCTTCTGGGAGTAATGATGATCAGTGATTGGCTTCTGGGAGTAATGATGATCAGTGATTGGCTGCTGGGAGTAATGGTGATCAGTGATTGGCTGCTGGGAGTAATGATGATCAGTGATTGGCTGCTGGGAGTAATGGTGATCAGTGATTGGCTGCTGGGAGTAATGATGATCAGTGATTGGCTGCTGGGAGTAATGATGATCAGTGGTTTCCTTCTGGGAGTAATGATGATCAGTGATTGGCTGCTGGGAGTAATGGTGATCAGTGATTTCCTTCTGGGAGTAATGATAATCAGTGATTGGCTTCTGGGAGTAATGATGATCAGTGATTGGCTTCTGGGAGTAATGATGATCAGTGATTTCCTTCTGGGAGTAATGATGATCAGTGATTGGCTTCTGGGAGTAATGATGATCAGTGATTTCCTTCTGGGAGTAATGATGATCAGTGATTTCCTTCTGGGAGTAATGATGATCAGTGATTGGCTTCTGGGAGTAATGATGATCAGTGATTGGCTTCTGGGAGTAATGATGATCAGTGATTTCCTTCTGGGAGTAATGATGATCAGTGATTGGCTGCTGGGAGTAATGATGATCAGTGATTGGCTTCTGGGAGTAATGATGATCAGTGATTTCCTTCTGGGAGTAATGATGATCAGTGATTGGCTGCTGGGAGTAATGATGATCAGTGATTTCCTTCTGGGAGTAATGATGATCAGTGATTGGCTGCTGGGAGTAATGATGATCAGTGATTGGCTGCTGGGAGTAATGATGATCAGTGATTGGCTGCTGGGAGTAATGATGATCAGTGATTGGCTTCTGGGAGTAATGATGATCAGTGATTGGCTGCTGGGAGTAATGATGATCAGTGATTGGCTGCTGGGAGTAATGATGATCAGTGATTGGCTTCTGGGAGTAATGATGATCAGTGATTTCCTTCTGGGAGTAATGGTGATCAGTGATTGGCTGCTGGGAGTAATGGTGATCAGTGATTGGCTGCTGGGAGTAATGGTGATCAGTGATTGGCTGCTGGGAGTAATGATGATCAGTGATTGGCTTCTGGGAGTAATGATGATCAGTGGTTTCCTTCTGGGAGTAATGATGATCAGTGGTTTCCTTCTGGGAGTAATGATGATCAGTGGTTTCCTTCTGGGAGTAATGATGATCAGTGGTTTCCTTCTGGGAGTAATGGTGATCAGTGATTGGCTGCTGGGAGTAATGATGATCAGTGATTGGCTTCTGGGAGTAATGATGATCAGTGATTGGCTGCTGGGAGTAATGGTGATCAGTGATTGGCTGCTGGGAGTAATGATGATCAATGGTCTATAAATAATATAATGTGAATATATATAAATAATGCTAATTCACTTTGAGAATGAAGGTGATCAGTGATTGGCCTTTTGTCATTATTTTGATCATTGTTTAATCTTTTGAAAACAATGTTGATTAGTGATTAATCTTTGGGAAAAACTGATCAAATGAGTATCAACTTAGTATTGATTTCTAGGAATAATATTGATCACTGATTGCTGGGAGAAATGTGTGTGTGTGTGGGGGGGGGCTTTGCTCAAGGGCCCAATGATGGCAGAATGTATGAATGGGCCCTTGAGCAATGGCATGCCCTGCTCCAGGGTGCTACAACCATGTGCTCTTGTGAAGAAAAAATGTCACTGTGCAGTAATGTATATGTGACACATAAAGTCTACTTAATTAAATTGGAAAAAAAATCAAACAAGCTATAAAAGAAAAAATAAATAGGCAAAATATAGTTTGGAATAAGAATGCATTACAGTGACTGATGATGTGAATAAAGTGCAAGAGTGTGTGTAGCTTTAGTGCATGTTTGTAAAGTGTGCTGTAATGCACATCATTCAATACATGATTTTTCTTCTAGGTGACTTGTTAGTGAAGTTTAGTAGTCCTGCTGTTTAAAATCTTCTGCTTTGTATTGCGTTGCAGCAGCAGCAGCATGGTGCGAGTGGCCTTTTTGCACCCGGATTTGGGAATAGGAGGTGCCGAGCGGCTGGTGGTGGACGCAGCTGTAGCCCTGCGCTCCCGTGGATGCAGTGTAAAGATCTGGACAGCGCATTACGATCCACAGCACTGCTTCTCAGAAACGCTCTCGCCGGACCTGCCCGTGGTGTGTGTTGGCGACTGGCTGCCCACCAGTGTGTGTGGGTACTTCCATGCCATCTGTGCCTACCTGCGCATGATTTATGTAGCCCTCTACCTGGTCTTCCTGAGCGGAGAGGAGTACGATGTGGTTTTCTGTGACCAGGTAAACGTTAGTTCTTTCTTGTCTTTGCCTCTTTTACGCCATGTCGTGCAGGGTAGCGTCCGGTCTGCATGGAGCTGGTCAGCACTCAAGCACTTTTTGAGCATTTGTTACTAAGATTGTGATTACACTGTAATATTTAACAGTGAAGTTGCTCTTCTATACTGGAAACATTCAGTCTACAAAACGTGAAAAGATGATCATTTCTGAAACTTTTTGTATACTTGGAAATTAAAGTTACCAAACATGTAGGCCCCGTCCCAAAGTTTTTTACTTATTTTTTACTAAGTATAAGTCGTTCCTCAGATGATGCCAAAGTATGTCAAACACATGTAATGCGATTAGCCACTAGCCTCATCAGAATATGCTAATTTCTTAAATGCTCGAAAAGAAATTACATAGTGTGACTTAATTTAAGAGACATTTCTAAGATGTCTTGTTCACCGGAGTGTCTTCGGCCATCTTGAAAATTTGGTAGCCCCGCCCCTCTTCTTATGTAAGCAAAGCTGTAATTGTTTAGTATATATAAAGTGTTCAACGTGTTGAATAAGCCAACCTGAAGTGAACTTCTTATTGGAATTTTCAGTGTAAACACACTACTAATTTGGGATGCACCAGAGATACACTTTTCTAATGAAATCTCTCTTAGGTGTCTGCATGTATTCCTGTCTTGCGTCTGGCACGCCACAGGAAGAAGGTCCTCTTCTACTGCCACTTCCCTGATCAGCTGCTAACGGAACGTCACTCTCTGCTCAAACGCCTCTACCGCGCTCCCATAGACCGCCTGGAGGAGTTCACGACCGGCATGGCCGACCTCATCGTAGTCAACAGCAAATTCACCGCCAACATCTTCAAACAGACCTTCCCTAACCTGAGCGCGATCCAAACAGATGTCCTTTACCCTTCTCTGAACACGTCCACATTCGATAAGAAAGTCTCAGACCTTGACGGGTTGATCCCTGAGCAACGGCGCTTCATTTTTCTCTCGATAAATCGCTACGAGAGAAAGAAAAACCTGCCGTTAGCATTGCAAGCGCTGGCTGCGCTGAAGGAGCAGATTTCAGCTCGCCAGTGGGAACAGGTACACTTGGTGATGGCAGGTGGCTATGACGAGCGGGTGACTGAGAACGTACAGCACTACGCTGAGCTGCGCTCTCTAGCCTCCACTCTCGCCCTGGAGCAGCACATCACCTTTCTGCGCTCCTTCTCTGACCAACAGAAGGTCGCATTGCTAAACAA
Source organism: Hemibagrus wyckioides (assembly GCF_019097595.1). Lineage (NCBI taxonomy): Eukaryota > Metazoa > Chordata > Actinopteri > Siluriformes > Bagridae > Hemibagrus > Hemibagrus wyckioides. The sequence goes on along the minus strand of NC_080732.1, from coordinate 12,714,350 downwards.
AAGCACTTGTGTGCTTTACACTCCCAGCGGTGAGCACTTTGGAATTGTCCCGGTTGAGGCCATGTACATGCAATGCCCCGTGATTGCCGTAGCCTCTGGAGGACCTCTGGAGTCCGTGGTGGACGGAGAGACGGGTTTCTTGTGCCAGCCGACAGCCGAGAGCTTTGCCGAAGCCATGCAGCGGTTTGTAGTTGATCCGGAGCTCAAGCAGCATGTAGGGAAGGCAGGAAGAGAAAGGGTGCTAGGGCGCTTCTCTCTACAAGCTTTCACTGATCAGCTTTATCAATATGTCATCAGTTTGGTCAACTGATCCTTTGACACCCTTCTGCTGTTATTCCACCGGGCCTGGTGCTGACCGAATGTACTCTCTAATTAAAGAAGAGAGCCGTGAACATGTAGGGAATTGACCTGTCGAACACTCGAGCTGGAGCGACAGTACAGGACAATGTGGAGCGGCTGCTGACTGAGAGGTTCCTGATTTACTCTGGACATTGATTGGTGTGTGTGTCTGTGATCTCAGGGTGTGTATGCGGGGACAGGGTTAGTCGATCATCATGCAGACTTTCATGATGTTTAGGTGTTTATTTTGCTAAGTAGAAGATCTCTTATGATGACCTCACATGGAAAGTTTTCCGACACAGGACCACTATTTTATATATGGGTTTGGGATTGTTAGTGACTGTTAGCTTGGTCATCAGTGATTCAATGGAAATTTTGTCATCATTAAACAAAATGGTGCACAAAACCGTGTTTGTTATGTCACTCCCACAATGCCACTCTCTGTATCTGTTTAATGCTCTAAAATATCCCAGTTCCAGTTTACACCTGAAGTGGGCTTGATCTAATCCTAACATTTCTTTAAAGTAAAACATTATTTCACCACTATACCAACTGTCTCTGGCAGGATTCTAGCTCCGTTCTCTTTCAGATCGTGACATATTTTCCAGTCTGATTTTTCTGTTTATTGGTTTATTCATCATAAAGTCTCAGGTGCTCAAGCTGGGAACACTGAGCACGAGGTGGGAAAACATCTAAGATGGGACTCCATTCCACGCCAGCACACACTCATTCACACCTGGGGAAATTTAGTGATATACCCTGCTTGTTTTTGGATAGTGTTAGGACACCGGAGAACCCAGAGGAACTAAATAATGAACATCATAAACAGAGCAAGAAAAAGAGACCACAGCCCCGCCCTCTTTTTCTCTTTTTGTTCCCAAAACCGAATTTCATGAGGTCAGTGTTCATGTAGAATGAACGCTAAGAATCTGAATGAAGCAAAAGTAACAGCTTTTTATTTTCCAGATAATTCCAAATAAGCACCATTTTCATTTCCTGTCCTTTCCCCCTTCAGTGAATTGCAAAGAAATGTCACTGCCGATTATAAACGTTGGTACTTCTTTGTGTGAAATATGTAGACTAGCTAAGAACCAAATTCACACATTGCTGAGGATAAAACTTTACATGAGTTTGCCAGGAACATATTGATGGCTCAAAAGTGACTGATTGAGGTGAAATGGACTAAAGGGACATGTTTCCAAAATCTTGGCTGTACTGTATCTATATCTCTCACCCAGCAGATCTTATCTAATTTCCAGAAAATCCTAAATAATGTTCTTGTTTTCCTTCGGCTGACCCTGATCGTGGTCACCACAGTAGATCATCAATGATCATCAATTTTTTTATGTGGATGATGCAACCCTCCCATTTTATCCAAGATCGGGACCGGCACTGAGAGTTAACCCCTCAGTGACTGGGTTGATTCACTGCCTGGAAATCTAACTCAAGCCATTTCAGAAAATCAAAATTAAAAAGCAGAAAACTTCTATTTTTTTGCTCTAATCCAATGCCATACATAAGTCTTTAACCCTCGGTGTATGTAAAGCTGTATTTAAAGAGTCAGTTAGTAGGGAATGAGAGGTTTTGCATGACTTTATTGCCAGACACCAGTGTTGGTGGTAATTCAATTGGGTACATCTCAACAGTAAACGACTGACAAAAATTAAAGACGTGACAAGATAAAAAAAAAATCTGCAAGAATGAGATGATGAATCAAAAACAACCAAAGAAATGTTGGCACCTCTGTGTTTAAAATATGTAGAACCAAACTGAGATACTGCTGAGGACGAGAGTTTACATGAGTTTTGCCAGGAGCATATTTACAGAAGTGCAGGAGAGTTGCGGTGTTTATTCCTGGCACCCAGGCGTAGCAGTAGGAGTTTTAAGTGTAACAGTAATAGTTATGAGTGTAGATATAACACAGTACAGGTTATGGGAGAAACATTAAGGCATTGCAGACTGAGAGGCAGGAAAACATCGGCAGGGTCTGAGGAGAGGTCCGTGAGGCTTTCTTTTCCTTTTGGTTATTGTTCTGCTACTCTTTGTTCTGCTGTGGTCTTCCTGTCCCCTGGTCCTGACCTCATTCCAATTGTCATCAGAGACGAATTAAAAACAAGGCATATTATTTTCTCAAAAGTGCATATATTGGATATATTTGGGTGGGTGTTAATATATTTAAGGGAACACCACAAGTCAAGGTAACGGTACATTCGGGACCAGAACATTCCAAGATGTGTTTTTGTTAAAGATGAAAAGCTGGAGGTACAAGTTCATATTTTACATGTAGCCTTTATTACAGCACCATTTTTAATTTCTTAATAGGAATATCGCCGCTCGGGCTTGTGCATCTGTTTTGTTGGCAGTTTCAAAGCACAATTTCTTGAGTCTCATTAACACAAGATCTATTAAGGTCTTGAGCTTATCTGGGTGTTGATTGGGCTTTAATCACGCATTATTAGAGAGCGCTTATGAGGCTAGCAAGGGCGTAAATAACAGGGAAGTGTGACATGATAACCTTTAGAGAAAGAAGAGTTTACAGAGCACTGATGGAATCTCTTTCTCATAATGTTATCGGCTCTTAGGATGCAAACTTTGTTTAAGTGTGAAAAATGATAAGTGTGAGAGCAGGTGCTAGTACTCAGGAGTCTCGACAGACAGCGTGCTGGGATCTTTTCCCCAATGACCTGCCTTCTTTGACAAGATGAGTCCGTTTTACTGATGTGCAGAACAACCAAGGATCATTGTTATTATGTGGCATGTAGGAGCAGGTGATTGTCAGCACGGTGCTACAATAAAATGAAACCTGTATGAAAGTTATTGCCTCAGTCACCGCCGGTCAAGATAGCATGCTTCATCTGACCTGCTCAGCAACTACTGTGTATCTTGCTCTGAAATGCTGGTAACTGGTACATTATGAATAAAAAAATTGTTTCGTAAAGTCTAAAAAGAGTGTGTCTAACATTTCTGACAGTTGTGGCTATCTTACTGCAGTGATATTAAAAAAAATACTGGCTACGTCTTAAAGGATTTCTTGTGTTGGAGAAAGAATGACCTCTGACTGCTATGAAGTATGCGGAGTGTCCACCTAACAAGTTCCTGTGAGTTATCTGTAGATTCAAGATTCAAGAGCGATAGTAGCTCAAGTGGATAAGGCTCTGGGTTGTTGATCGATAGAAAGTTGTTGGGTTTTTGGTTTGAATAGAAAGGTGTCAGAATACTGAATGATGTTCTGCTGGGAACCCTTGGGTCCTGCCATCCATGTGGATATTACTTTGACATGTACCACCTACCTAAGCATTGCTGCAGACTATGTACACCCTTTCATGGAAATGGTATTCCTTGATGGCTGTGGCCTCTTTCAACAGGATAATGCACCGTGCCACAAAGCAAAATTTAATTCAGGAATGGTTTGATGAGCACAGCAATGTTTGCGGTGTTGACTTGGCCTCCACATCCTTGCATCTTACAAGGTCCTTAAAGGATCTGCTGCTAACATCTTGGTGCCAGATACCACAGCACACCTTCAGGGATCTCCATGCCTCGAAGGTCAGGGCTGTTTTAGCAGCAAAAGGGGGAGCAACACAATATTGGTCATAAGGTTATGGCTGATCGGTGTATATGTGACAAATAAAGGCTATTTCACTTAAGATAATTTGAAAGAACATTCTCTTATATATATATATACTCTGAAGGAATTGGCGAGATCCACAGCTCAGATAGGAGAAGCTGTTATAGACAGTACAACTATAGCTCAGACACTCCACAAAGCTGGGAAATCCCATTTGAAGTTTGCCAAAAGACATGCTAGAGACTCTGAAATGTGCTGAAAAGGTTCACTGGGAAAAAAATTGAACTTGTTGGCCTTAACACAGAGCACAAATGTTGGTAGAAACCCAACAGTAATCATCACCCAGAGAGCACTGTCCACTCAGTGAAGCATGGTGATGGGAGCCTCATTTTCAGTTACCCCTGGCCTCTTGGTTGGCTACCGGGTCTTGTGATTGGTTAGGTCATGGAGAGGATGCTGTTTTTCCCAGAAAGTATTAAAACCTCTCTAACAATTTCTAGCAGATATTAAATGACCTAAGTCTTCCTCAGAAAGAAGAATCATTCCTTTTCTGTATGCTCCAGTATAGCTTGTTGTTGAAATGGACACCAAGGTGTCTCAACACCCTGATCCATGATGGTAATGGGGCTGATTGTGTGGTTTCTCTTCTTCATATGGCCACCACCATCTCCTTGGTCTTGGCCACATTGGGGAGTAGGTAGTTTTTCCCACACCAAGGTGTTGACTCTTCATCCTGTCCTATATGCCCTCATGCACCTGAAAGGTTTGAAATGTGGCAGAGATCTGACCTGTACTGACAGGCTGTGGTGAAGAGGAATGAGGAAAATAGTTCCTGGTGTTACATATACATAGACAAGCAGATTCCTAGCTGCACAAATGGGTAGTCAGTGACCCAGGACATCATGGACATGTCCTCCTGCGTTTTTTTTCTCAGGTGGGCAAAGAGTAAGGATTTAAGCGAGTTTTATGAAGGGCCAAATTGTGATGGCTAGACTACTGGATCAGAGCATCTCCAAAACTGCAGCTCTTGTGGTGTTCCAGTGGTCAGTATCTATCAAAAGTGGTCCAAGGAAGGAACAGTAGTGAACCAGCGACTGGGTCAAGAGCGGCCATGGTTCATTGTTGCATGTAGGAAGCGAAATCTGGCCCGTGTGATCCGATCAAACAGAAGAGCTACTGTTACTGAAGAAGTTAATGCTGGTTCTGTCAGAATACACAGTGCAGGATGGCTGCAGGGCTTTTTCGGCAGCTAAACGGGGACCAACACAATATTAGGGAGGTGGTCATAATGTTATGCCTGATTGGTGTATAACTGCAATAGATCCATGCTGGTAGGCAATCTGCAGGGGATCCAGAAAGGATCTGGGCTGATATGGTAAAGCACTAATCTCTAATAAATGTGAGGGCCACCGGTCTATAAGGATGTCTTCCAGGCACAGATGGCTGGTGCTACAGTCGCACTAGTGTGGTGGAACACACATATTTACTGACTGAGATGCTTGTACTGCTACTGTGATGTTGCAAACGTTCTTCAGCTGATGGGAATGTCAATGCAGGATGCTATCAGACTGTCAGCGAATACAGTACGCTGGTCCAACACCTTAATAAGACACCTATTGTTGTTTTGTCCATTTCCTGTACCCCTGTCAGTATATGGCATCACACACACACTATAAAAACTCATTCCACAAACAAAGTCTTGCCAGTCTGGATTAAACTAATCAAAAGATATCTCTCTCTTTCTTCATCTCTCACACACACACACACACACTCTTCCAGACATACATGCAGAGTGATAGCTCATCACTGCTGCGTGTAAAAGACAAACCTCAAACTATTTGTATTCATGACCTGCCTTTTAGTGTTTTCTTACATGGTATACGATTTTCAAATTTTACTGCTTCCATAAAATATTCTGCTCTATTAGCATTTTTCTAGCCTGGGTAATTGATGTACTGTGTGGTGTGAGTTTTGATTTACATTTGTAGCATAAAATATCTCGCTACTGCGCTTTATTAAAGCAATCACTAATATATCACTGTGCAGCGTTATGGGCAAAATGATAGGCTCAATAAAGGCAGATATTTATCACTGAAGATGATAAATGATTTTTTAAAAATCGGTCTCTCTTGCAGCTGAAAGGGGTTTGATGCACCTCATCTTAACAAATACACCTTGTTCTTGAAAGTGTACAATGAGGCAGCTAATAATTTTGTACTGGGTGTTTGAGCATTGTTGTACACGTGTGTGTGTGTGTGTGTATGAACTAGGTACACTAATTTGCACTTAGGCCCAGACATTTTAAGATGATCCTATGCTCAGTTTGTCCACACTGAAGGTTTTCTCTTTCTTTTTTCTTCCATCTAAGCACATTTGGTCTCAGATGATCAGCTCTTGTTGCCTCTAGAGTTCTTCGGGTGCATATGTGTGTGTGTGTGTGTGTGTGTCTGAGAGAGAAAGAGAGAATGAGCCATGGGAGCTGCTGATTGCCCCTGGTGATACTGGCTCGTTTCCAGCCCTCAGCCGACCCCTAATCAACAAGCTGTCAATCAGCGGGTGAGAGTGACACTCCGTATTCACTGCTCTCCAGAGAGCCCCGATTAGTCAGATACACACCCTTGCACACACACACACACATTACAGCAACCCCCAAATATCCACTACTACCCACCACCTCACACACACACACACACACACACACATAAACCACCCAACCTGCACGTGTCCTACTACCATCATGCTGTGCATCTATATGGTATTCTCAGCCAGAAGCAAACATCTGGCTCAAATATTACAAATAACATTTGTGTGTGATACATTTATGTCAAATAAATAGCGTGTGTGTGTTTGTGTGTCCACCTCAGGGGAGTGTAATCAGTTAGAACAATCACGCAAGACTGGCAGCGGCTGGCAGGGTGTCAGTAATGCCCACGGCCCAGCTGGAAGGAAGCTTCTCACCTGAGTAGGGGTCATGTCAATCACACTCCTTTCCTCTCTCTTCCCTCGTTCCCTCCACACACACACTCCACCTATTTACCTCTAGACAAAAGCACAGTGTGGCGCGAGCGTGTGAGTGCGTGGTGCGATGGCAGAATAGATTGAGCTGTCAGATCAGTTGCTCGGAAGGAAGATTAATAACCGGCACAAACAATAACAGCCGTGCTATCACCATAAATATGCTAATGACTGTTATCAATACAGCGGTTAATGGAAGTGCGGGAATTACAGAGACGGCCAAGAGAGAGGGCACGAGGGCCACGCATTCATTCAAAATCCAGCACACGCTTAAATATACAACAGCCTTACTGAGACAACACATAACTTGTGTGTTTTGTGTGTGTTGGTGAAATTGAAGAAGGGCTGTTCATGCCAGGGATTTAATTAAGAGACTGCAGGGTAAATCTCTGAAGCCAACTACATGGAAGCAGCTGATATAAAGATAGTGGAGCATTGAATTATTTTTGTATCAGTACTCACACTTATGTACTGAAAGTGTTTGTAATGCAAGTGCTTGCAATGTTTGAAAACGGATAGCCTTGTGTTATGAAGCTAAGTACCATTTGCGACTGTAGCCAAGCCAGCACAATATGGCAACCTCCTTCAATGAGATGTCAGGAACCACCACAGGACCATCTCTGATCAAATATTACTTTCAGAATAGCAGCATCTTAGGGCTGATTTATCCTTCTGTGAGCTCAACAAGACATTAGTGTCCACCTTTATTCTTGCACATAGAGTGAATGGTGATCTAGGATTCACTACAGTGTCACATTAACCTAAGAGAAATTTCAGAAAATCTGTCTCTGAGGCAAAAGCAAAGCAGAGTGCCATGTTTTATTATATTAATAATAGACAACTTGGAGGAATAAAAATAATCAAGTCAAACGGCACTTTCAGGGATGCCTTAATCACCACAACCAAGTCTGATCCGTCTTCTTACTAATTATAAGCCAGAAAATATACAGTGGATCCTCGGCATATGAATTTAATTCTTTCTTATTTAATTCATATTTCCCATAAGAAATAATGTAAATGCAGATAATCTGTTCCAGCCACCCAAAAATATTACCAATATTACAAATTTCCAAGGGTCAAGGGTCCTCACAGGAAGTCATGCCACCAAGCATGGGCTAAAAATAGAACAGACCACTCACGCCACTGATCTGTCAACCAAAAATTTAATTTCATGGCCAAAAATTGTAAGGAAGGGCTTTCATATGCTGAGACTCTACTGTATATTCTTAAAATATACACTAAAAGTAAAGGAAGCTATTGAAGAAAAGGTATTTCAGACTTTGCTGTGACTCTAATTCACCCACTTGTTCTCAAGACATTGTGCTAACAAGAGACAAGACAGACAGACAGACAGACAGACTCACTAATGAATGGATGGAAAGATGGACAGATGGACCAATGTCAAAAAATCATAGATTATGATAAATATGGGTTTTAAGTTCCTGACCATTTGCATGACCAATAGAAGGTAGTTATTGAAATACATGATTATACATTTCAGACTACAGAGGGATGTACGGAGAATGCTGATGGCCAAGAAGATATATTTTACGGTCAGAATCTCTTCACAAACCAAAGAACTGGATTGATGCATTAATTCAAAAAGTAGCAACTGAATTGCATCCATCCATCTATACATTCTACACAGAGTTGTGGGGAAACCTGGAATCTATCTCGGGGACTCGAGGCACATGTCAGAGAGGTCTGTTCTATTTTTAGCCCAAGCTTGGTGGAACGACTTCCTGTGAGGACCCTTGACCCTTGGAAATGGGTAATAACCTGTACAGGGCTCCATCACATACACTCACACCCCTATTCACACACTGCAGACAACTCAGAGAGTCTACAGTGCTTGCCCTTTGGACTTCAGACTACTAAGAGGAAACCCCCGAAGCACAGGGAGAACATTTAATGCACAGAGGGGAAGGGCAGCAGGAATCGAACCCCCAACCCTGGAAATGGGAAGCAAACATGATAACCACTAAGCCTCTGTAATTTGATGATAAAGGTTGGTTACTACTTAGGCTACTAAATCAAACAGAATTGTATCATACCCTAGCAGATGCAGTCATATCCTTGAATATTACATCACTGGCTTATGAATCAAAATCACACCTCATGTGAACATTTGAGGTTTATATCCTTATCAGACATGCAACCAAGCACACAACCAATCAGCTTCACAGTAGAAATATAACTCAGATCTTAGTCTGTAAGGTGCTCATAAGACACAATCAGGCATTTTGATATTGCTAGGATTTTACTGGACAGGGTCTGAGACTGACCCTCCATCACACTGATGAACAAGAAACTGTTCTCTGTAAAACGTTCAAGATTGTCTGTAAAGGTGTATAAGTCTAACTGTATTCCAGATGTTCATATCAATGCTACATAATTAGCATGCTGGGGGAGAAGAGTTGGTCCCACAGAGCCTAATGAGTGTTAAGAGTGTTGAGTGATAGACTGTAACCGCTAATTGGCTAATTGTTCATTTCCTGCAGTGGATCTGGGTTGTTAAAATGGTGTGAGATTATTAGTGTAGTGTGTTACAATTCGTGGGTGCATCTGTAGAAATTGGAAAGAGGAAGAGGGAAGAAGGAAAAGAAAGATAGAAGAGAATGTAGTGAGGAAGAAAGTGAGGAAGAGGGAGCTTGAGCGAGAGAAAACGAACCCCTGAAGAACGGTAGGTCCTTAAGCCATTACTTAATTGCTTCTTCCAGTATGTCCTCACATTGCTGCTCTGAGAAGCTATTTTTGTGTGTGTGTGTGTGTGTGTGTGAGTGTCAATGTCCCCATGGCTATAGTAATAAGACCTTGTGGGGCAATTTGAATGGTCCCTCTGAGATGAGGAGAGGAGCTTTTATTTTATTGAAAAAAATTATAATAATCAGTGGTGCAGGCATTTCACTGTGTGTGTGTGTGTGTGTGTGTAAGATCTAAACTGTCATCACTCTCATATTGACCCTTTCCAAACTCTGCTCTGAGCATGGACACTGAGCTCATAAAACCAGTCTCAGAAGGTATGTACGTGTGTGTGTGTGTGATATAACCATATCTCTTGGGTGATTTTTCAGTAGTTTAACCTGCAGTAAGGCTGTAATTAACTCAAGCTAATTATTGGCAGGCAGGGTTAGAAGGCATGCAAGAGGTCCCTTTGCCTGCACAGATAATCACCGCTTAGGGCAACCGTGTGTGTGTGTGTGTGTGTTCATAAATTTGAACTACCTTGATTAATTTATTCACACTAGTCACCTAAAGCACACTGAATCTGTCCTCAATAAGATTCTTTTTCAAAACGATCCAGCATGTTGATTCTTACACACTCATTCAGTCATCATCCTCAACCACTCTTGTGGTGGATCTGGAATACAGCCAGGATGGAACACCGGTCTACAGTGGAACACAGAGTGGCCAATCCATATACAAGCCTGTTTTTGGACAGTGGGGGGAAACTAGGGAAGCTGGAAGAAACCCACAAAATGGAGAAACTCCACACACACTAACCTGAGCTCAGGATCTGACCAGGGACCCTTGAGCTGTGAGGCAGCGATGCAACCCTCTGTACTAATGTGTCTCCTTTTACACATTATTGCACTTATATACACTGATCAGGCATAACATTATGAGCAGTGAATAACACTGATTATCTCCTCATCATGGCACCTGTTAGTGGGTGGGATATATTAGACAGCAAGTGAACATTTTGTCTTCAAAGCTGATGTGTTAGAAGCAGGAAAAATGGGCCATAGTGTTCCCGTTCTGCAGTGGTCAGTATCTATCAAAAGTGGTCCAATGAAGGAACAGTGGTGAACCAGTGACAGGGTCATGGGCGGCCAAGGCTCACTGATGCATGTGAGGAGCAAAGGCTGGCCCGTGTGATCCGATCCAACAGACGAGCTACTGTTGCTCAAATTGCTGAAGAAGTTAATGCTGGTTCTGATAGAAAGGTGTCAGAATACACAGTGCATGACGGGTCAGGGCTGTTTTGGCAGCAAAAGGGGGACCAACACAATATTATGCGAGTGGTCATAATGTTATGCCTGATCAGTGTATCAATAAGACCTACTATGATGATAAACGTTTGATCAGTAATCTCATCGATGACAACAAACAGCCGGCTCTCTTATCCTGTTATCATCCGAACAGAAGCGTAACATATTCAATTACCTTCTGAGCCTCATTCAGGAATCTGTGAGCCTGAGAGATGGAAGGAGAGGAGAGAGAGAATTAGAGGTGTAGTGAGGGGAGAACACATGGGAAATCACAGCACTCCACAGCACAGCACACATCTGTCCCACACTATGCAGGGGATGATGGGATACCGGAGGTCAGCAGAGAGGGTCAGACTGGACAAAAGCACAGAGAGCTTGTATTTTTGTTTTTTATTTTCCCCGCTGCTCTATTCATCATGCCATTTCTCTATTCTTCCTTTCTCTTCACGCAATCATCTTCCTCATCCTAATCTTTCTTTAAATTAAGTCTGATTTCAAACTTCCTTGATATGGAATATGTGTGTATTCTGTCCACCTGAAGCGTTATACAGACATCGTCCGATGACATTTATTCATTATTGTTACAAAGGCCAATGGAGGACCTACAGTGCCATTACTTTTACAGCAGGCTATTTTCATATCTGCATCAATTACAGCAACACACACTCACTACATTCCTCATATCACTGTGTGTGTGTGTGTGTAGGGAAGGGATGAGTGATAATGATAAACATAACCTACCTCATCAGTGCTTGTGATTACAGTAATGATTGGGTCTTTTATTAAGATAACATGCCTTTGTAGTAGCAAAGGTGTAATATATCAACTATAAACCAAGATTTCGCGGCTCTGGAGCTGCACCCGTCTGCGGCTTTCTCCAGGGAAAGAAGCGATTAGCCAAATGATGCTGTGTGAACAATAAAAACATCATCAAAACCCATTCAGAAGTCCACAAGTACTATGCATTTATTGTACTGCACTTTCTACACAACTGCCCATGAATACCTCCAATAAGCTACTGTACAATATTCTATGTGCAATTATATAGGAACACCTGCTTGTTAGTTCAATTGTTCAATCAGACAGTCATGTAGTATCAGTACAATGCGCTGCATCATCTATTCAATTCAGTTGTATTTGTTTGGCACTTTACAGAACATAAGAAACAAAAAGTCCTAGATGTTAGACAAAATCATCCCTAGTGAGCAAGCCTGTGGTGTCTGTGGCAAGGAAAAACTGCCTTAGATGGTATGAAGAAGAATCCTTGAGAGGAACCAGACTCAAACGGGAACCCGTCCTCATTTGGGTGACACCGGAGAGTGTGATTATAAATTATTATCAACAACGGGGAGTGTGCTATGAACAATGTCCTTTCTGCAGTTATGTACAGTCAGTGGTATGATGCAGACGCAGCATATGTAGAATGTTAGCGTGTATTAATTAGAAGTCCGCATAGGGCTGGCAGCGTATTGGTTTTGTATGAGCATTGTAGTATTTCTGCACACAACAGTCTCTAGAGTTTACATTTACAGTATTTTGCAGACACCCTTACAGTTATCTCATTTACACAACTGAGCACTTTAGAGTTAAGGACCTTGCTGAAGGGCCCAACTACTGGCAGTACTGGGATTTGAACTTTGAACAGTCTGCAAGCAGAAAGGCCATGTTAATGAGAAAGGTCAGAGGAGAACTGACAGGAAGCCTATGGTGATTCACTCGTTATAATCATGGTGAGCAGAAAAGCAGCTCAGAATGCATAAGATATTGAACCTTCAGGCATATTGTCTGCAAGCAGAAGACCAAATCAGAATCCATTACGGTGTCCTGGTTTGGTCCACTTCTTCCTGTGCTGAATTAATGAAATAATAAATGGAAATAAAATATTTTGACAGCTCTGTATTATTCTTGCTAAAAAGAATTTGAAGTAAATGAATTTCAGCGCTTATTTGCTAATAACCAGATACACTATATTGCCAAAAGTATTCGCTCACCTGCCTTGACTCGCATATGAACTTAAGTGACATCCCATTCCTAATCCATAGGGTTCAATATGACGTCGGTCCACCCTTTGCAGCTATAACAGCTTCAACTCTTCTGGGAAGGCTGTCCACGAGTGAGTTTATGGGAATTTTTGACCATTCTTCCAGAAGCGCATTTGTGAGGTCACACACTGATGTTGGACGAGAAGGCCTGGCTCTCAGTCTCCGCTCTAATTCATCCCAAAGGTGTTCTATCGGGTTGAGGTCAGGACTCTGTGCAGGCCAGTCAAGTTCATCCACACCAGACTCTGTCATCCATGTCTCTATTTCTTTATTTTTTGCTTTGTGCACTGGTGCACAGTCATGTTGGAAGAGGAAGGGGCCAGCTCCAAACTGTTCCCACAAAGTTGGGAGCATGGAATTGTCCAAAATGTCTTGGTATGCTGAAGCATTCAGAGTTCCTTTCACTGGAACTAAGGGGTCAAGCCCAGCTCCTGAAAAACAACCCCACACCATAATCCCCCCCCACCAAACTTTACACTTGGCACAATGCAGTCAAACAAGTACCGTTCTCCTGACAACCGCCAAACCCAGACTCGTCCATCAGATTGCCAGATGGAGAAGCGCGATTCGTCACTCTAGAGAACGCGTCTCCACTGCTCTAGAGTCCAGTGGCGGCGTGCTTTACACCACTGCATCCGACGCTTTGCATTGCACTTGGTGATGTATGGCTTGGATGCAGCTGCTCAGCCATGGAAACCCATTCCGTGAAGCTCTCTGTGCACTGTTCTTGAGCTAATCTGAAGGCCACATGAAGTTTGGAGGTCTGTAGCGATTGACTCTGCAGAAAGTTGGCGACCTCTTCACACTATGCGCCTCAGCATCCGCTGACCCCGCTCCGTCAGTTTACGTGGCCTACCACTTCGTGGCTGAGTTGCTGCCGTTCCCAAACACTTCCACGTTCTTATAATACAGCTGACAGTTGACTGTGGAATATTTAGGAGCGAGGAAATTTCACGACTGGATTTGTTGCACAGGTGGCATCCTATCACAGTTCCACGCTGGAATTCACTGAGCTCCTGATTGCGACCCATTCTTTCACAAATGTTTGTAAAAACAGTCTGCATGCCTAGGTGCTTGATTTTATACACCTGTGGCCATGGAAGTGATTGGAACACCTGATTCTGATTATTTGGATGGGTGAGCGAATACTTTTGGCAATATAGTGTATGTATAATAGGTTAACTAAATCACTTTGAAGGAATATTTATGGCACAGACCACAAAACTGTATTTGTACTGTTTATAATAGTACACTATATAGTAGATTGTGTTTAAGTGAAGAATGTACAGAGGCACACAGTTGCCCAGTTTTAGGCTAGGGTTACATGTGTAATGCCTCATTTTTCACAATATTATAATATGTTATGTTTTAAAATATGGAATCCCCTGTCACATAAGCCCAGGACATTTCACCTCCACACCACCAGAGGCCTCCCTCCCCTGAATATTAGCACTCTCTATGGCATATCTCCTGTATATTATTCTCTATATTTAGTACATGGTCACATACACTGAACACAAAGCCATAGTAATAATATTATTTTGAGACACTTTCTATACAAGCATAATGAAAAAGGAGACTCCAAATTATATAATATAATGAAGATGGAGACATCAGTTATCATTGTACTGATTTTCCTACACAGGATGCAGGGGAACCTGGAGCCTTATCCCTGGGAGCTTGAGGCACAAGGACACCCTGGCCAGGGTGCCAACCCAGCACCCATTCATACACTATAGAGAATTTAGAGATCAGTCTAAACATCATATTTTTGGACTGGAAAGGAGACCAGAAACCAGAGTACCCAGAATAAACCCCCAAAGCATGTGGAGAACATGCAAACTTCTTCCTACAGCGTGGAGGCAGGAATCAAACCCCCAACCACAGAGGTGCGAGGCAAACAAAGCATCCCTCCTTAAACATTTTGATATACAATGTTTTCTTGATCTGTATATCTGTATATTCTGAGCCTTAGACTATGAGGAGCATCCACCATGGATAAATTAGCTGTTACTGTAGAAACTACAACTTACAGAAACTATAAATTACTTCTGACCAATCAGATGAGAGCGTTCATCATACAGCGAATCATACATATTATATCATGCTACATGTGAGGGATATTGTCCTATAAATAGTATGTTTAGCTACGGATCTTACATAGATATTTCCACAGTTATTTACTAGGATTATATTAATGCTTCAAATGATTTTGAAGTACAATTAGCAGCAGAAATATGGCAACATATTTGCAGCAAAAAACTGAATGCAAACACCACAGCTACACAAATTTTCCCATCATGCATCTGATTTCAAGAAAATAAGAAATGGCTTTCTTTTTTTTCCCCCCTCGTTCCATCTTAGAAGTTCATCTTGAAGTTGGAGATGTGCTGGAGGAGTAGGCCATGGAGACTACTTCCCCCCTCTCTCTCTCTCTCTCTCTCTCTCTCTCTCTCTCTTTCTCTCTCTTCTCTCCCTCTCTCTTCTTCTCATCTCCTGCTCTTGCTGCGGGCTGTGGAGAGTGATTGGCGTCTCCCGTCGTGGATCGAGTGGCTCCTGGAGCCGTTTCGAAGAGCCTCTCACAGTTACCATGGTAATTGACAGAGATTGGCACTAAGGCATGCTGTTTGATCAAGTTAGCACTAATTCGTGTTTAATGGAGCTATTGATCGGAAAACACGCCGGTGTTTGTGTTCCAACAGCCCTGGTCGAAGCCGTCAGATTAGCTGAGTACACCTGCATTAAGACGGAAAAGACAAAATACAGAAAAGCAAACAGGAGACGGATCTACAACAGATGTATTAGAGAAAAGAGGGCTAGACAAGCAGGAGGACAAATAACTGTGTCGTGTTATTTTAGGGACATATTTGTGTGTATATATATATATATAGGAAGCTTAGGGTTGTTTTTGTGTCACTGTATGTCAACTGCAGTTAAAATATACTATTTTAGAGCTAGTTTAAAATCTGACACAGAATTCACACACTCCAGAAATGACCATCCTGGTTCTTTTAATTATATATATATATATATATATATATTTCACTCTGATGTATAAACAATCCCAAACTCCCACTTTGAATACATTAAAGCCATTTAGCTACTCATCTACAAACACAACACAAATAAATATTATATTATATTCTGCATTCCTTCCTCCTATAATTTGGTCGCATACCAATTTCCACACACCAGCCATCTCTCCTCTATCATGTGACAGATATGAATACAATTCTGAATACAGTACAGATTATTTCATTTATATTTCATTTATATTTATTTTTCTTGTTATCTGAAGCAGTCTCTGGCAAAAGAATTTCCTTCGGGATTAATAAAGTTATATCTTATCTCATCTTTTCTCATCTCATCTCATCTTATCTCATCTTATCTCATCTGATATGAACCAGGAAGGGTGAAGGCTTCCTCTGATACACATGCATCCGGCTAACCACATGTTTACAAACTGCTGCTCAGGCTGCATCACAGGGCAGCGGAACACTGGCAAAAGAAAAAAACAAGAACGCTATCCACCCTCTTCTACATGCATGAACTCACAGATGTTCGTGATTGGCTAATGTCTCTATGATTGCCAGTGGACGGAGAGTATTACATCCCTCCCACTCAGACAGCGTGGCCAGTTTGTCGTATCGCTGGGACTCAGACCCACGAACAACTAATTTTTGGCTGTGCCACTGAGTATAAAAGAACTGACATTCATTCTAAATAAAATTAAAATGTGACCAAATGCTTGACATTCATTTAAAGCAGCATTAACATGAAGTGGAATTTGAAATATTGGTGTAATAATAAAGGAATATGAAAAAGTTGTACTATAAATGACACCTAATACAATATCAGAGCAGTATAATTCTTGAAATATAAGCTTGTAAAAACATTTTTGATGATATTTTCTTTGTATAACGTCAACAGGTATTCGACTTTAAAGAACATCAGGTGAAATTTAGAGCTAACTTTATATTTATAATGATTGTTTTACCGTAGCATTAACTTTAACCATTGTCAAAGTTATCATTATCATTTATAAATAATCGGAAATGAAATCCTCTCCTTCATCATCTTTAGCCTTACCAGGGTTGTGGTGGATCTTAGTAAACATTAATGCGGAAAAATCATTGAAGTGGAAAAAATCTGTCTTTAACTGGAGTGTAACAATAATTTGTATTTAATAAATAAATAAATAAATAAATAAATAAAAATCAGACTCTGACTACAATAAATAACCAAAATATTAGGGTACTCATTTACATAATGTGCAAAATTTTTACTCTTATTATTTTAAGAATAAATGGATAAATAATTTTTATAGTTATTATTATTATACTAATTTTAATATTATAATATAATAATAATAAATTACAAAATAATGATTTTACTCTTAAAGAGGTTGCCACTCATAAAAACCCTCAAGAACCCTTTTGTTCTACAAAAACCAAATAATTTCATATTTTCACCACTGCTCCTGTGTAACAAGAAAAATATCATCATTCTGTGCAAAAATGAACACGTATATATTATATGTTATATGTATATGTATGCCAATTGCTGTTACCCTATTTGCTAGTTTTGCCTGAATTTATTGCGTGTGTGTGTGTGTGTGTCACGATCCATTCATTCATTAAAGTAAGATCGTTCACTATATCAGCACCGGTGCCGAGGACGAGGCCAGACTCCAAACGAGACGGAGAGCGAAGTGAGATATTGTTTCTCTGTCTTTTTTTTTTTTTTTTTAAAATTCTGGTCAAACAAAGAGACGGAGATCACTCACATGCACACACAAAGACACACACAAACACACGGGCTCAATCCATCATGACAAACAGCTTCCCTCGGGAGGAAGGGGGAAGGAATCTAACGTGCCACACCATCAGCAGATTAATGGGCTAATACAAGGCGCGTGCTCATAATGGGCTCCTAGAGAGAACAGGGACTCAGAGAGATTAGGCCAGACCTGTCCACAGTGACCAACACACATCTCAATCGATCCCTGCGTATGTATGTGTGTGTGTGTGTGTGTGTGTGTGTGTGTGTGTGTGTATAAGACAGAGAGAGAGAAAATAAACGAAAGCATGTGTGTGTGCATGTAAGTGTGACAGTGAAAGTGATGGGCATCAGTGGAGGGCTCGCTTTGCCGTCAGGGTGGAAAGACTTTTGACAAGTGAAGATGAAGCCACACACACACACACACACACACTCTCTCTCTCTCTGTGTGTGTGTGTGTGTTTGTGTGTGTGTGTACCATACAAGTGTCATTGACCTGATTCACCTTACATTATCATGTCTCTGTTTCAGTGCTCTAAGCATAAAAGGGTTGTGTGTGTGTGTGTGCGTGTGTGTGTGTGTGATTTTCTAACAATTGATTCATCTACTTACCTCTTTACCAGATGCAAACAAATAGAATTTGTTCCTGTTTTGTAGTGCTCATGTTTGCCATTGAATTTATTTATCATGTCACACTCCGCAGTGTTTAATGGCTCATATGAAAGCAGACACTCATGGCTTTAAGAATTTGTAGTTTTTCATAAGTATTTCTGTTTTTTCCTACCCTACTAGGGGCAATGTTTTTAATAAAAAAAATAAAAATAAATAAAAACACAAAATATTTCTAACTTTAAAGTAACTGTTGATATCAAACCCATTTCTGCTCTCTGAGACGCCCCGAGTGCTTGTTCTAATAACTGAAGGTGTTATCTTCAACCACTAAAATTCTGTGTAAGATTATCCAACAGAGGGGAAAACGTATAAAACTAAAAGCCAACAGTGTCCTGAATCATTTGATATCAGACTTGCAGCAATAAAATAATTCATTTGGTTATACTGATTGAAAATATCTGATAAATGGAATGATAATTGGAACCTAGTGTAATGATTTAACCAATCACACTAGTCACACATACACCGATCAGGCATAACATTATGACCACTGACAGGTGAAGTGAATAACACTGATTATCTCCTCATCATGGCACCTGTTAGTGGGTGGGATATATTAGGCAGCAAGTGAACATTTTGTCCCCAAATTGTGACGGCTAGACGACTGGATCAGAGCATCTCCAAAACTGCAGCTCTTGTGGGGTGTTCCCAGTCTGCAGTGGTCAGTATCTATCAAAAGTGGTCCAAGGAAGGAACAGTGGTGAACCGGTGACAGGGTCATGGGCGGCCAAGGCTCACTGATGCACATGGGGAGTGAAGGCTGGACCGTGTGATCCGATCCAACAGACGAGCTACTGTTGAAGAAGTTAATGCTGGTTCTGATAGAAAGGTGTCAGAATACACAGTGCATGATGGGTCAGGGCTGTTTTAGCAGCAAAAGGGGGACCAACACAATATTAGGCAGGCGGTCATAATGTTATGGCTGGTCTGTGTATGTATAATATTTTTAAAACGAATCTTAACACACAAGCCCATAACAACAAATGTTTTGAGTATAAGTCCGTGACCAAACATTTAGCATGTGTTAAGTAAAAAAAATAACACAATGTGGGCAATGCTGTTAGAGGAAAATAATCAGTGTTGGTGTGATATGGAGCAAGGGAGAAGAGTTACTGTTACACACTGTGAAGTTTGACTCTATCCACAAACACTGTGTGTGTGTGTGTGTGCGCGTGTGTGTGTGTGTGTATGATCACAAATTTGGGAAGAGAACCCCTGGCCATTGTCTCTATACCCTCCACACACATGCACACACACTCCCAAAAGACACACTACTGACATTTACCTGATGTAGGTGAAAGTGTGTGTGTGTGTGTGTGTGTGAAGATAAGGCAGGTATGCCGTAGGTTCTTCATTACTCTAGTAGAAGATCTCATCGTCCTCTCTCCCCCAGCACTTCAGTGGTAATTGGGTATGGCTATTAGATCTGTGTGTGTGTTTGTGTGTGTGTGTGTGTGTGTGTGTGTGTGTGTGTGTGGTGATGGTAGTAGAGGTTATTAAAGCTGGTCAGAGTTTAAGTAGACTTTAATGGCCATTCTTAGAGCTAGTTAATTAGGCGTGTCCAGTGAGAGGAATTTATTCCACTGTGTCTGAGTTTCGCATAAAGAGGAAGAAAGGAGTGAGGGGTTTGGGTCAGGAAGAGTTTTATACCCACATCCGAATTTATATTTCACCTCTCCTGAGGCAAGCAGCAGGATATGAAATACTCAGTCATGTCTCAATACTTAAAGAACTAAAAAACTAAAAAAATAAATTGAGTGTCCAACTCTTCAGTTTATACTTTATGTACTACAGTTTGCAATAGGGATGTGGTAGATTAGTGGTAAAGGTGTTGGATCACTGAATGGAGGGTTGTGAGTTTGAAAGCCAGGTCCACCAAGGACCTTGAGCAAGGCCCTTAACCCTCAGTGGCTCAGTTGTATAAAATGAGATAAATGCTAAATGTAAATGTAGCTCTGCTTTATGGAACACTCAGGTGGTGTATTATAGGTTACAGTGAAGTCGACAGTATATACATGCATAAATATGATGACTAAACACACACACACACACACACACACGCATTCACTCCTACTGGCCATTTAGAATCATTAATTCACCTTAGGGAGGAAGGAGGAAACCGGAGATCCCGGGAAACCATCCAAACCACAGCACAGACAGTAGCCTGAGCTCAGGAGCTGAAGCTTTTCAGGATGTTTTTCCTTTAAAAAAAACAAAAACAAGAATTAACGTCAGAATAATCGTCTCCATCTGGATGACACAGGCTTAGCAAAATTGTAGGTTTGTTTAGTAAAGAACCTGAGCTGAAAATCAAACAATGTTTTATGAGCAGAAATGGAGAATTGATTTGTTGCCAATGCCAATTCTTCTTCATTAAGCCTTTTATCCTGGAGCCTGGATAAAAGGAATCTGGAGCCTCTCATAGGAACTCACAGGAATAGACAGGAATATATTGTAAACGGTCATCTAGAGTCACCGGTCTACTTATATGTTGTTTTTGGATAGTAGAAGGAAAGCAGCAAGCCTAGAGGAAACATGGACACATGGAGAACATGTGAAACTCCAAACAGACAGTAACCCAAGCTCAGGATGGAACCAACAGCTCTGGGGCACCAAACAACCAGTGCAAGAACCAACATGGCTGTCCTTCTGCCACTGAGCCACTAAACCGTTTATCACGATCTCTTTTCTACTATTATGACATTATAAATATCATTTTTCCTGGTTACAATAAAAACTACCATGCTACTTGTATATATATATATATATATATATATATATATATATATATATATATATATATATATATATATATATATATATATATATATATATCATTGTACTTCTTTCTTCTCAGCTATGCTATAAAATGAAATTGTTACTCAGCTGTCACTTCTGCTTTGTTTTAAAATATATGAATGTAAAATACCCAATTCTGTGCTTCCTGACACCGAAATATCAAAAGCCAAATTTCTTCAGGCTTTTGGGAATATAAATCACTGCTCATAAAAACACTGAACTGTCAAGAGTCTCTGTTCTTCTGCTGTTATTTGTACCCCCTTTGAGGCCTAGAGTACCTTGTGCCAAAACAGTAATAAATAAATAAATTAATATATAAATATAATAAAATAAGATCCCAGACATGTTGTTTCTGGACTGGAGAGAGTTACAACTACAATCAAATTATGTCAGAGCAATCATAGTTCTGGATCAACACTGCCATCTTGTGACTTGCTTTAAATTTGCAGGTTTTTATTTTATGTTCGATTGAACAAGACAAGGCAAAAAGCTTTAAAAGAAAACCAAGTAGGTGAATTTATATATAAAATTTGCTTCAATTTTTGCTTTACTTTCTGAACACTGCACCTGCTCCCAATCCAAACAAGTAACTTCCAGCATGATGAGTGACAATATACACCGATCAGGCATAACTTTATGACCACATGCCTAATATTGTGTTGGTCCCCCTTTTGCTACAAAACAGCCCTGACCCGTCATGCACTGTATATTCTGACACCTTTCCATCAGAACCAGCATTAACTTCTTCAGCAATCTGAGCAACAGTAGCTCGTCTGTTGGATCGGATCACACGGGCCAGCCTTCACTCCCCACGTGCATCAATGAGTCTTGACTGTCCATGACCCTGTCCCTGGTTCACCACTGTTCCTTCCTCGGACCACTTTTGATAGATACTGACCACTGCAGACCGGGAACACCCCACAAGAGCTGCAATTTTGGAGATGCTCTGATCCAGTCGTCTAGACATCACAATTTAGTCCACACATCCCTTCATCAAACTCACTCAAATCCTTACGCTTGACCATTTCTCCTGCTTCTAACACATCAACTTTGAGGACAAAATGTTCACTTGCTGCCTAATATATCCCACCCACTAACAGGTGCCATGATGAGGAGCTCATCAGTGTCATTCACTTCACCTCTCACTGATCATAATGTTAAACAAAACAAAACAAAAAACCCTCACACAATTTTCCTAAAATGAGTATTAAATATATTTAATCCATGTGATTTATATGCCATGAATTATTTTAGAATATTTATTTAGTGCTATAATTCCAAAGTCTACAATAAATAAAATATATTTTATATTTTTTAATGACATTAATTTTTACAATTATTACAACTACATTTTTTTATTAATTTATTTAGTATATCAATATAATGTTTATATTCATCAAGGGTGTGATCCCACCTCATGCCCAGAGTTCTCAGTCCCTGGACAGACACAAAATCCACCATAATAATAAATAAAATAATATATAGAAACACATAAGTGTTTTTTTTCCCCATTAATTCACATTTCAAGTAACTTATTAGGAGATGATTTAGAACTGATGCAGAGCACTATCTATTATCTATCTATTAATAATGCTGTTTAGAGAAGGTTGGGAGAATTCAAATGTGTTTGTTGTGTCTATCTCAAAATTAGCTGTAAACTGATCAAGTCTCTTAGATAAATTTACGCTATAAAAGGTCATTTCGCCGACAGCTTTGCAGCAATATTATGTGTTTGTAAAGATATTTAATAACTGACCAAGCACAACATGTGAACTGTGATCTGAAACATTTCTCCTTCATATTTAATGATGATAGATCCTTAATGATGATGGTATGAAGGCACCGGAAAAGCTCTAAAAAAAAAGGGGGGTTTAGATGACTTGGACCAGGTGCCAATGAAACAGGCATAATAATTCATAATTGTTTAAAGTGAGCCACCATGTCATTTATTATCCACCAAAATTCATCACTGGGTCCACTGTATGCTAGAATATTCTAAAGTCACCATTGCAACTCCGAAAGCATGTGTAAAGAATTGTCATTTGTAGATCCCAGTGTTTAGGAAGTAGTAATTACATTATGCCATATAATACACTCTAGTGTTCATGGCAACTGTCCATCTAATCCATGCCATACATATTGTTCATGTTCTACCAGCAGAACAGCTTTCTTCAGTCTTATCAGGAAAATCCATACATAATCCAGTGTCATTATAACATGGGGGATGAGGCCAGGCGAAGTTGGACGATCTATAATTATAACCAGTTCAGTTCTCCCTTAGGGACAAATGGAGCCCTGCATTTTACGCGTCTTGCTAACATGGAATTGTTGCATGTGTCAAATACCTCACACACATAGAAAAAAAAAAATAACACTCCAAACATCTCCTGGGTGAAATGTTGTTTCTCCTGTAGGCTTGACCAGACTTAAGCCCTGGATAAGCATGAGATTGCATGTCTATATCAGTTTGAACACAATGGCTCATTAATACTGGCAAAACAAATGCCTGAGGACTAACTAATTAATGCAGCGCTTGCTATGTATCGGGGACTACCTTCCACTTTTCCTCAATGAGGACACCATGAGAATGTGGACAAGGCTCTCGATGTTCTCGAAGAGAAGACAGCCAGACATGCTGCATCTCCAGTCAGTCTTTTGCAGGAAACTATAAGAGATGTTCTTTGAGGCATGCTCAACAGATACTGTATGAGAGCAAATCTCTAGGGCCAAGACATGGGGTCTGCACCATCTTCTCAGGAAAAAACAAAACAAAATAGGGAGATGATGAGGCTCCATAAAAAACAAAACAAACAAATGGCGATCCAGATGATGGTAGGCTATGCCATGTAATACAGGTCTGTTACATAGATGCATTGTCCCGTGATACCTCTAGGGCTTCTTTCTTCTGACTGCCAAGTTCAGGGAGTGGTTACGTGGTGGTTGCTTTAAGGGATAATGGGTAAGGCAGCTTTCTCTCTACCCAGACTGAATGCCAGGCAAGGAGACACATAAAGAATGTAGTCTAAATCTGCTCAGCTCTAGGTCAGTTGTCACCCCACTGGCAGTTTTTATTTCATTCTGGCAAGGCACTGTCCCTAATATGTTTCTAACACTGTGACAGTATGTGATTTTGATGTGCTGTTCAGCTGAGATGGCATCAGAGTCATCATAAGACTCCATATCGTCTTCCAATTGTAGGAGATCCAAGAGTCCTCCTGTTCCACCATCACTTATCCAAAGATTTTTTTAACAAGTGTCACACACCTTTATAGCTATGAAGCTGCATCAGAGCTCTTTTTGCTGGACTATCTAGGAATTATGATGACCTTTCTCATGCAGAGAAGAGCCACAGCTTTAAGGGCAGGAAGGAATCCCTAACTTCTATGAAACCCTAGAATGGCGTACAAGCTCATGCTAGGTGACTGGAGTACAGGCTCATGCTAGACAACTATTAGTTAAGCAATGTCAAAAAAATGTTTTCAAAAACCTCATAAAAAACTTTCTACCTTTGCTGACTAACCAAATTTAGGAAGTGAATCTTTTGCTCAGCCAAATGTGATGTGTTTCTGGTGAGGTGAAGCGTGCGTGAACTGAGGGAAGATGATGGTGACAAGGGACACATATAGCTTACACGACCTCCTACGCACCATCTGCCTGAGTTATCCATGACATTCAGAAAATACAGCTCCGACAACAATTCATAAGCTTTAGTGTCAATTATGAAAATGGTCTCTGATTGCTAGTAAAATACTATTTTCATTTTTTGAGGTTTATAGGGCATTTGAGCAACTGAAGTGTTCTCGAAAAAGTTTAGGGGAGGTGCATTACTACAAATATCAACCAGTAAAGAATCTTTATTGGATATTTTTTGTCTATGACTATTCCACCACAACTTTGAAAATACTGATCTTCTATTCACTTCCTTTTTCTAATTAAATGGAATATATTTTTTAAACAAACAAATGGGCTTTCCTATACCTTTTAATAGTTATTTAAATTAAGCCTTTAGAACAGAAAACATTATATATAATGCCTGTTTTAATCCCAGTTCCATGTTGAGAACTCAATAATATATTATAAACAGTGCCTCCATTCTTTCCCACAAAAAATCCAGCAGTGCCAGGAAAAATTTATCCTAAAATATATCATATGAAGCACTCCCTCAATGTACTCAACTATAGTAGTTTTTTAAGGGGACACAAAAGTGTATTCTTCGCCTCTAAAGGGAATGGAATGAAGAGAGGGTCAACAGGGTCCATGAACTCACATAGTCACATGATGAGCTGATAATATTTCCAGACACAATTCAGTCCAGGAAATATGACTTAAAGTGGAAGACAAGAAGAGGTACTCTCCTTTGTTGGGGCAGCAGAACTAGGGTACTAAGGAAAGGGAATACTGTAAGTAGATGGCTCAGTGGACGGGCCTCGATATAAAGCCTTTTTAAGATTTTGGTTTGCCCAAAAGGTGGATCAGTGTGATCACATGCATTCTGGTGGACCAATGTAATTCATATGCACCCTGGTGAAGAACGTCTGCCAGCGGCTTTACCATCTTAAACACTTAAAGGACTTTAAAACTACCCTCTCAGGTGGTAAGGACCTACTACATCTGCAACACTGAGAGCATCCTGACAGAAAGCATCATAGCCTGGCTTGGGAAAAATTTTCACCGGAGAATTTAGTGAGGACACACATACTGAAATCTGCTTCAGTGGTTCCAAGATAAAAACCATAGATGACCACCAAATGTTCACCATATTATCAGGAGAATGTTCATTTGAATCCCAACCATGCCATCTGTGTAAGGAAGTCCAACTGAATCCTTGAATGGGTATCAGGGCAGTTAGTGATATTGCCTAAATGTGCTCAACACAAATATATTATAAAGATACCCTGGCTGGCTTCAGGTGTCTCAGAGGAACCAAGCATTAGCCTTCACTCCCTCCAGTTGATAACATTCATGTTATAAGGTTGGAGCTACTTAGAGGCTCTCTGGGTCAGAGGGATAAAAAACTGCTTTGCCACATCTTCCACATCAGTCCTCACTGGTGTGATGAAAACATGGATGAATTAGTTCAAATTCAACAAGGAATCCTATGCCTACAGGTGTGACCCTCATTAGAGACTTCACACTGTGCTGCATTGTTCACATGAGATATTTGCAGGAAGACTCACAGGAGAATTGCAAAATTTATGGGAAAATCCCCAGTGTACGGTGTAACTCCCCAACCTACAGTATAACACCTTCACCTAAAGTGTTTTTAAAAGAGCAAATGAATATAAATGAATCCTAAAAGAGCCAGATCTTCGCTTAAATTATTTAAGCACTTTATTTTGATAAAAAGTATGCACTTATTTTGTTAAACGGAATAACTCTCTATTCAGTGACCCTGTAATTTGTACAATTCCTTTAGCATTAACATGGCATTATTCTCCTGATCTTTATTCACCTATACTGCATTCAGGGAATAATCTTAGATAATGAAAAGAATGAAATGCTTTTGTTTCTTCATTTCAGGTTTCTTTAAGTTTTGGGATTTAAAATGCAGGTGATTACATTCAGCATCATTATGAACACTGTCGTTTGGAGGACTTGTTAAAGAACAAATACTAGTCTTAGGTCCTAGGTGCAACAAGTTTAGCGTACACTAGGTGCAACATTTAACATTATGGCTTACAGCGTTTAATAAAGTAAATAACACTAAAGTAGATAACACTATTCTCCATTATAATGACTTGGGTCTATCTCTGCACATACACTTGCTCTCATCTATTTGCAATCATATACTAATGAATTAAGTTATTACACACAGTATAATAGGATTAGATTAGATTAGCTGTCAGTTGAACTTGCCTGGATAATGTGACAATGCTGGCAGTAAAACAAGCCACAATAAAATGTGCAAGAGCATGAGCCATCAGACACGTAGCTCTGTGTTACTGGAGTCGCACACTGTCAGTCTCTTTACATTGATATGAGGAGGGCGAGAGAAACTGGTGCGACTGTGGGGGAACGGAGATTATAAAACTATTGGCTGACAAAATGATAAGTGTTAGTAGGCCTAATGTTGTGTTATAAAATTAATCAAACAAAAATAACTATCAATTATACATGTATGTCTTTCAACAGAATCTATTTTTTTTTAACGAAAGCACCATTATACATACTAGACATCCCCCTCTTGGGTACTTGGTACAGCCTTACTGGCCCCTCCGCCTCGAGCCCCGTCGCTCGCGCATCATTTTCTTTATTAGCCGCATTTCTTTCATTCAGAAAAGCTTATCTAATCGGCTTAAGGCGCGCGCTATATTAGGCACTGGAATGCGACTCAAAGCTCACATCCCACTTCTTTATTTTTGGTCTGATAAATAAATCTCATCAGAAACCTCTGGTGATGTTTCTAGTGCATCTCTTTCTGCTGCTGTTGGAGCCGAGCCTGTGGCGGCTGATCACAGGCAGCCCTACCGACGATAACACACTCCGGAGCGGCCATGGAGAGCAGGGAGAGCCGGGACACAACGAGCATCACAAGGATTCCTACAGCACTTTCGCTTCGGAATTTTTGGAGTCTAGATACCTTTCAGACGAAGGTAATAAATCTGGTTACTGCTAATTGTATTAATGCATAATATTTGTCAATCGTTGGAGCAGTGTTTTTGTAGGCCTGATGAAAAAGATTAGAATGCTAATTTCGCAGTTATTATAATTATTTTTTTTGCTGAGGGAATACAGAAGGAGGTTATGGCTACGTTACAAATAGTGTATATTAAAAAAATATACATCACACCCATATCATATTTAACAAATTATTCAATGTAGCCTCTGTGTGGTTTTGTGCCTTGTTTTGGAAGAAGGTCCGCATTCAGCACCGCGGTCAGCACCCCTGACTGAGGACTAAGCCACGCCCACTGCCTTAAACCTCTCAGTAGAACAGGCCACTTACTGACTACTGATTTTTTAAGGAATATTAGTTGTACTTCCCCAGATTTAAAATATCCATGTTATTTAATAGCAGTTACTTTAATATTACCTCTTTAGGTGAGAGAGTGGTCTTAGTCTGATGCGAAGATCAGTATCTGTTTAGTTTTCCAAGTGGGCAGGACAACCATAGCATGGACGCTGCACATAGCTGGCCTTTATGGAAGAGTATCAAGAGGAAAAGCCATGACTAAAAGTAATATAGACATATAACCTTTGGTTTTGGAGATTTAGAGAACATATGGAAAAAGATTTGCTGGTTTAATTCCCACCGGTGGTTCTAGGATAATGACTGGGAAACTGGTCAGGGTTGAGGCCAAGATGATTGGAGCCAAATTCAGGAGAATCCTAAAAGAAAACCTGTTCATAAATCTTGAGCAGAGGTTTTATCTTTAAAAGGACACTGATCATGGTGCCAAAGCTATACTGTATTGGTTCAGAAGAACCTGAATGTGTTACAATGGGCCATTCTAATCCAGAAATCACAGGACAGATCACAGATCTTTTCCCAGGATCAGTGGCTAAAAATTAAGTATAGTACATGGATGCCTGAGGAATTTGACTGCATCACCAACTGGCCAAAGGTTTGGGATCTCTTAAAATGACCTTGGTTTGAAATTTTTGTCCAATTATAGAAAATGATGATCCAGGTTTATTATGTTTAAAGTGTAAATGATACTCATTACAGTAATGTTAGCACAACTGAAATCTGTTGCACTGATTAAAGGGGTTTATTTGTGGGTTTGATTACAGGCTCAAAATGGCCAGAAAAAAACTCTTCTGAAACTCTATTCTATTCTTGTTCTCAGAAGGGAAGGATATTGCATGTGGCAAACTGCAAAGAAACTGAAGATTTCATACAATGGTGTGTATTAATCTGTTCAAAGAACACAAACTAGCTCTAACAAGGCTAGAAAGAGAACTGGAAGGCACTGGTGCACAAATGAGCAAGATGACAAAGTACATCAGAGTCTGTAGTTTGAGGAACCGACATCTGACAGCTTCATTGAATGGTACTCACAAAACACCATTCTCAACAATCAAGAGGACACTACAGGGTGCTGGCACTTCTAGGCCATATTTGAGACTGGCCATTAAAATGAAGAGATTAAACTGGACCAAAGAGCATAGACATTGGACAAAGGAAGATTGGAAAAAATGATCTATGGCCAGAAATGTTTGTATTTGGAACACAAAGAAGAACATTTGTTAGACTGAGTTAAAAAATAAAAAAGATGCTGGAGGGGTGCTTGACACCATCTGTCGAGCATGGCAGAGGAACGCTGATAGTTTAAGGCTGCTTCGGTGGTGCTAATGTAGGAGATTTATACATGATCAAAGATCTCTTAAGCAATGAAGAATATCACTCATTTTACAACACCATGCCCAAACATGTGGACACAGCTTTTACAAGACCATGACCCAAAGCACAGATCTACACTATGCAAGAACTATTTAAAGACGAAGCACTCAGCTTGTATTCTGATTGTAATGGAATGGACCAGATCTTGACCATTTTGAGCTGTTGTAGGAGCAGCTTGACCATCATGCCAAAGGTCTGCGAGGCTTAAGTGTTTAAAGGTCTTTAACTAAAGACAAAATTCTTATTTCAAGCAAAAATTATTACTTCTAACCTTAAGCTGCATTTTCTGTTCATTTCACAGCTCTGCAGATTTCTCAACATGACTGTTGACTTGTGGTGTATACACAACACTATATGGCCAAATATACACAGACACCTGACCATCACAACTAGACAATTGTGTGCTGTGGAAAGCACAGCCTTTATATCCTGTAGCATTGCAAGTTATCTTCCCTGGAACAAAAAGCCCCAAATGTCCAATGCTTCTATGCACAAAGCAAGCTCTATGACATGATGTGGAGTGACTCAAGTGTCCTGCACAGAAACCTGACCTCAACCCTACTGAACACCTTTGGGATGAACTGGAACACTGATTGAACCCCAAACCTCCTCAATTAACATCAGTGCATCATCTCACTAATGCTCTTGTGGTTGAACGTCACCAACATCTAGAGGAAAGCCTTCATAGAAGAATGGAGGCTGTTACTGCAGTAAAAATAGACCAAATTTGGAATGGGATGTCCAGCATGCACATGCTGGGTGTGATGGTCAGGTGTCCATTTTCGTTTGTCCTTGTAGTGTACTATCTTCTGCTGACAAACATATGCAGTGTATTGCATTTTCATATACAAATTGAAACCACGATTGTCCTTTTCTATTCTGCTTCACTTATTATATTCCAGATAACAATTTTCTGGAATAATTTCACTGTGATACAATGACTGAAGCAGGCGTATTTCTTTGATTTGTATCACCCAGGTTATCCCTTCCCAACTGCACCTCCTGTTGACCCCTTTGCCCGCATCAAAGTCAGCGACTGTGGAGTAACAAAAGGCTGTATAAGGTGAGCTTAAAGTTTTTATATTTATTATACTGATATGCTATGCATTAGAACATGTTTATACCTTCACACTCTTGAATCCTTGATTCTGATTGATCAGAAGATATTGATGAATTTTCTAGAACAGCAGCTCTGACAGTAGTTCCACCTATAATGCTTATATTCGTGTGTTTGTTCCAGTTGTAACGTTTGGCAGTTGCTCCACATACTTACTTTGGTGACTTACTACAATATGAAATGTAACTGTAAGTGGATAAAATATATGATATGCCATCTATTAATTGTTCAAAATCAAATATTCATCGTTATATCGCTGTAATATAAGAGGAAGACCACAATTTTGGGCAGTGCGGTTATTGGAGAGTAATCAATACAACCATTACACCACACCGTTATTGATTATTTTCCACCATCCTGCATGTTTTATGTCTTACATATCAGGTATTTTAGGAAGCACACACTGATAAGGCAATGATGACTTATTTGCCTTAATCCAGCTGCATACAGCTCTCACA
Organism: Hemibagrus wyckioides; assembly: GCF_019097595.1. NCBI lineage: Eukaryota > Metazoa > Chordata > Actinopteri > Siluriformes > Bagridae > Hemibagrus > Hemibagrus wyckioides. Next base: position 12,683,225 of record NC_080732.1, on the reverse strand, counting down.
AGGGTCACTAATGTCAATTCAATTCAAGTCTTATATAAATATAAACAAGCAATAAATATAAGCACATTGTAGAAGTTCCATAAAGCCACATGTACAGTAATACATTATGTCTCTTTTTCTCTGCCTATATTTATTTGTTTGTGTGTGTATAGGTATGGAAAGCCGGGCTGCGATGCAGAAACATGTGACTATTTCCTAAGTTACAGACGCATCGGTACAGATGTTGAGTTCGAGATGAGTGCAGACACAGACGGCTGGGTTGCTGTTGGATTTTCCTCTGACAAGAAAATGGTAATTATTAAAGAAAGCAAATGTGGATCTGAGATAAGGGATATTTCAGAAGCAGCCATGAACGCTTTTAATGTTTTCTTTAAAGTGAGATATATTTGACATAAAGATTAACCCATATCACCTAACACACAGAGTCTTGTAAATTCTTCCTTGCTGATTCACTTGTAGTAACACTTAAATATACGATTAATTTCAGTAACCAAATGAACGAATGATTTTTATTATGTTAGGGAAATGTAATAAAACACTTAGATAATGTTAACAATTAATCACAGAGCCTTCATGTGTCTATGTGCATGTTGAATATACACACATTGAAGAGAATTCATAGTGATAATCTATTATCCCTCACCCAGGGAGGTGATGATGTCATGGGCTGCGTTCATGATGATAACGGGCGAGTGAGAATCCATCATTTCTATAACGTGGGCCAGTGGGCTAAAGAGATCAGGCGAAACCCAGCACGGGATGAGGAGGGCCTCTTCGAGAACAATCGGGTGACTTGCCGCTTCAAGCGTCCGCTTCACGTGCCCCGTGAGGAAACACTGGTGGACCTGCATCTCAGCTGGTACTACCTGTTTGCCTGGGGACCTGCTATACAAGGTATGTGTGCAATAGGGGTGTTGTTTTTCAGGGGTTGGGTTTGGCCCCTTAGTTCCAGTGAAAGGAACTCTCAATGCTTCAGTATACCAAGACATTTGCTTTGTGGGAACAGTTTGGGGATGACCCCTTCCTGTTCCAACATGACTGCACACCAGTGCACAAAGCAAGGTCCATAAAGACTCGAATGAGTGAGTTTGGTGTGGAGGAACTTGACTGGCCTGTACAGAGTCCTGACCTCAACATGATAGAACACCCTTAGGATGAATTAGAGCGGAGACTGTGATCCAGACCTTCTCGTCCAACATCAGTGCCTGACCTCACAAATGCACTTCTAGAGGAATGGTCAAAAATTCTCATAAACACACTCCTAAACGTTGTGGAAAGCCTTCCCAGAAGAGTTGAAGCTGATGTAGCTGCAAAGGGCGGGCCAACTCCATATTACATTCATGTGCATGTAAAGGCAGACGTCCCAGTTTTGTAATGGCTCGCAGTCTCCGCTCTAATTCATCCCAAAGGTGATGAAGAACCTGAGGCCATCACAGGCACAGACTCACTCAAACTAGACAGCTGAAGGAAAAAGATTATTTTCCTAATCTTCGACTGTCCTATTTGGGGGAGTTTGTGCCCATGATAGCCTCGGGTTCCTGTTCTGGGCTGAAATCAAATGTGCTCTTCTGCTATTATAGGTCATCCACCACAGGGTTCAATGATTTGTACATGCTGAGATGCTTTTCTGCTCACCACAGTTGTAAAGAGTGATTGAGTTACTGGCAGCTCGAGCCAGACTCCTCTAACCTGTCTTATTAACAAGGTGGTTCCTCCCGATGAACTGTCCCCCATTTCTGTTTAGAGACTGTTTGAAAATTTCAGGAGATCAGAGGTTAAAATACTCAAACCCACAATATTGTAGCAGCAACCACGCCATGATTAAAGTCAGAGATCACATTCTGATGTTGAACGTGAGCGCTCTTGACCTGTATCTGCATGAGTTTAAGCTGCCCCATGATTGAGCGATTGAATAGCTGCATAAATGAGCAGGTGTACAGGTGTCCCTATTAAAATGGATAGTCAGTGTATATTGGACCATATTATCTGTTCATTTGTGAGTAATATATCCTTATACGGTTACATCTTTAATGTGCATGTGTGCATATCTTATTGTTGGCTGTCCTGTGTTTATTTTCCCCCAGGTTCCATAACCAGGCATGACATCGACACTCCACCAGTGTCTGATCACATGATCAGCATTTATAAATATGAGGACATTTTCATGCCTGCTACAGCCTACCAGACATTTTCCTCTCCGTTCTGCCTCCTGCTCATCGTGGCCCTCACCTTCTACCTGCTGATGGGAAGCCCATAACCAGGACAACATATTAGTTGGAAGCATGAAAGCATTCACCATGAAACGAATTATTACGACAGCATTAGAGACAAGCAGCAATAAAACAGTGTCAGAGAATAATCAGAATACAAAACCAGCTGTATATTGAAATAGGAATATCTAATCTTCTGCAGCAAGCTAGATTTATGCAGTACAGAGACAGTTCTAGGAAGAAGGCTGTATTACTATAGAGCATGTTATTAATCAAGCTCAGACGCCATATAGATGAAATGCCTTAGCATCTCCAGTACCGCTCATATGTTCTTCACGGCTTGTTCAAATCAAGTGCCAAATACATGCAAGTGCCAGTTTGTTCACAGTTGCATCACACCCTAAGGGACATTTTGCTTGCAGTATCGTTAGGAGGCGCTGCGGTAAATCATCATCTCTGCAACACTTGACACAATCAGAAGCAGCTACTCTACATTATCACAGTATAATATCTGAGTAACCCACTGAACGTCTCGAAAATATTATATTATAGTGTGACTGTGAAGCAATGTCTGTTATCTGTTGAAGATTTCTAACAACTTTAAGCCCACATTATGGCACTATCTAACCGAAACGCTCCAGCATTGCAGCAGTAGTATGAGCAGCTCTGAACTAGCTGAAGCATGCCAGAGCCATTTCACAAAAGCCAGTTTCCACTAGAGTGTCTATTTTTTATGTGTTATGTTCGGAGCAGTATTTATATTCCACATAAATTGTAGAAAACCTGTTTTGCAATGACTATGTGTTATTAATAACTCATAATTAAACTGTGTAGCGTTCTGTCTGGCTGTGAGTCCTCCGTGTTATGGACTAAATTGGATTAAGTGTGGAATTAAAGTCATTACCTCACCAGGCCCTCTGTTTTTTAGCTTTCTCTTGAAAACTATAAAAAATAAGGAAAAGAAAAGATCCTCCATTTTGAAAGCATTTCCTTGGTGGAAAACATAATGTGACAAAAAAAAACCTGAGCCTGAAGATTCCTTCTGTAAATGTGATATAAACCTGTCCAGATTTCATGATATCAGAGACTATGTTTTTATTTGTTTTTATATGTTTGTTCATTGTTAGTCTTAGACTTGGCAAGTCGTCCGCCGTACAAGACGTTAATATAAAATATTACAACCAGCGCATTATTATCAACCTGTGATGTTCATTACAGCCAGCATGACTATCAAATTTGCTTTTATAGAAATTTAATCAGCACCTTATAATAAACGAGAATTGAGAATTCAAATAGCGCTGTGGAACAATTTATTATAATCATATAGGTGGCTATATTAATGTGAATTGTTATTGCAAAGGAGTTGCATTTGGAAGAAGAACCCATTATTTTTGTCATATATACTGTACAGCACAGTGAAATTCTTTCTCTTGCCCCGGAACAAAGAAGGTCAAGGGCCAAACAGTGGCAGGATGGCAGTGCTGGGGCTTCAACCTCAACCTTCCAATCAACAACCCAGAACCTTAACCTTAAGGGATGTTGTAGCTTAGTGGTTAAGGTGTTGGACTACCCCCAAATCCACCAAGCTGCCACTGCTGGGTCCTTGAGCAAGGCCCTTAACCCTCAATTGCTCAGTCGTATAAAATGAGATACGACTGTCCCTATGTTGCACCATATTTTTTTTCTTTAATTGGCTTCCAAATCCCCAAAGTGTGGATCTCTCGCAAATTATATGTAGGACAATTGCGTGGCCATATATTGGCTTAAGATAGAGTCGGTCACAATATCTGCAACCCTAAAATCACCATGAGCTAAATATGATCCTCTGAATAGATATGATTTGAGGCTAGGTTGTGGTGTGAGACTTAAAGTGGCATGTGAAGGGGTGAAGGTTTCTTCACATCATTCTGTGCTAGTCATGTATGTTTATACATACACATGCTCAAGTGGAAAATGGCAAGATAACATTCTGATAGATTTGTTTGCCTTATATATAAATAGAGTTTCATTTAAATCCAGTTTAGATTGTCTGTTGGTGTCATGGGTATGAACTGGGTCATAAGACTTTTGGTAGCCTACTTTTTTCAGCCCTCTGATTTGGTAGTGAAATTTCCTGCCCTTGCATGAGTAATCGGAATCCATGTTATTCTGGGTGAGTCACATCACTTGGCTCGGCTCACCGACAAGAGTCGACTCTTTCAAACGGTCGTTGCATTTTCAATAGGAACTAGTAGATTGTTCTTTAGAATTTACAAAATAACATTCTTCATTTTGGTTTTATAAAATGTATTTTGTAAATTCAGCTCTGTAAGGAATCCGTTATTAATGCTATGCTTCATTAAGAAGAGCCTCTTCTAATACAGCGTGAACATTGCGAGTCAGTTATCAGCGTTCACTCAAATGAGCCGAATGAAAGAGTCGACTCAGTATCAAGTGCAGCCTACTAGCCTGACACTACATTACCCAGGGCGCTCGCTACAAGCTACGTCACATGTTCCCTACGTCCGCGATTCCTCACGAGTGTTTACAGTGCAGAACAGGCAGGAGTACAGAGAAGAGACGCGGACATGGCAGAAGCGGAGGGTCCGGATCTGGACGGGGATCCGGTGACTCCCGCCCCCCGAGCGGCTCGCGCTCCCCGCGTGTCGTTCGGGGAGCCGGCGCAGCCCACGGTCGGTGTCGTTGGCCACCTACTGGGTCAGCAGCCGTCTCTGAAGTTTGACAAGAATATCAAACAGGCCTTCTATAACACGGGCGCCATGATTTTCGTTGCGATTTGCTGCGGCGCCGCGGTGCTTGTGTACTTCATCCTCGAGGCATTCCTGCGGCCGCTGCTCTGGGCAGTGCTGTGCGGGACATTTCTGCACCCGTTCAAGCACTCCCTAGCGCGCGTGGGACGCTCATGGCTCAGCGGACTCCGGGCCAGCGGCACGCCCATCGTGCTGGGGACACTGCTGGTGCCGGTCCGCTGTGTGAACCACGGTGTAGAGACTCTGGGCGCTCTGCTGCTCGAGCGTCTCAAGGTGCTGCTGGTGATCGGGGCCGGTGCTCCGCTCCTCTACTTCCTGTACCTCTTCTGGAGCGTCATCGGCATGCAGGCTGTGCTCGAGCACCTGTGTGACATCATATGCCACGTGCTCGACTGCTTCAACGCCTTGTGGGTGAGTGGGTCAGTGCGCGAGAGAGGGAGTGTGACACGCCCCTCTTGCTAGGGTTCGAACGATTTGTCCGATCATATCATACCGTAGTGTTAGTTAATAGGTCTCAGGAACAATTGTGTTATACCTGACACCGATTCAGTGATTTCATTAGGAGCGCTCGCGCACACATTTCATTAATGCGATTATCTAATAAAATATTCATGATGCGTGATGTGAATACATAAAAGCAAGCAGGTACAAGGCCAAGAGCTTCACTTAACGATATAACACCAGAATGTGGAGATGTGATCTCAGTGACTTTAACTGTGGCCTGGTTATTGTGCCTCAGTCATGCTGGTAAGTGTACCTGAAGTCCAGGTCCAGTCTGTCCAGTTTTGGTGAGCTTGTGTCTGCTGTAGACTGACCTTCCTGTTCTCAGCTGACAGGAGTGGACACTGATGTGGTCTTCCGCTCCTCTGAGATGCTTTTCTGCTCACCATAGCTGTAAAGAGTGATTAATAGATAGTTATTATCTACAATCAACACACCAGAACCGCTGCTCACTGCATGCTGGTTTTCATTTCTTTATTCTGAGTAAACTCTATGGACTGGGATGTCAGTACTGGATCAGTTTCGGACCATACTCAGGGTACGGCTTGGGCTTAATCTTCTGACCATAAACCAAAAACCTTACCCTGAGGCTAAAGTCTAATGTCAAGTATATTAGAAGTCATAAATCCCAGAATAAAAGTATTCACATCTTCACTGGACCACATGTGAAAATTCTGTATTTATAGATTTTATATACTAGACAATCAAAATCACATGCTCTTCTGGTGCTAGCAAGATACATTTTGTCTCTGACTTACTTCCCTGTAAGTGATTTGTTTTCTCTGTAAGACGTTTCTGTTTACCGTATTTGGTATCAAGAGGAAAGAGGAAACACAGCCCGAAGCTAATGGAGCATAAACTCGAAACACACTCCGAAACAAACGAACAAACAAACTCGACTCCCTGTATGTCTTTGAGTGTGTGTAATAATTTGCTGTCAGTGATCTGGATGAATATCAAGCTTCACTGAACACGAGTGTTCCTCTGTGGACAAAAGTTGGAATGTTTCCAGTGCATACTATTTTTTTTTTTTTGTCTGACATTTTCAAGCCAATGCATCTAAGTTTATTTACAATACCGGCTGAACATAGGTTTAAACAGCATTAGACCCGAGATCATGCAAATCCAGAGATTTGGTTTGATTGATTTCCTGAAATTGGATGGACATATAGAAATAGGAAAATGTAATTTTAAAAGAAGGCATTTCCAGATCGGTGAAAGTATGGACGGGAAAACCTGAAAAATCTGTTCCATTACTTTTGACACCAATGCACGTTTCTCTCATCATATTTCATATTTTCTGCTTTTAGTGATAAAACCCATAGGCAAATCTCTCCAGATCAGGTAACCCCGTGTCTAACATCCTGAACTGAAAGCTTCTCTCTTCTCTTTTCTCGTTCTCTTTTCCAGGTTGGAACATTAGTGGTGGGATATGTGCTGGCTGTGGCGTTTAAGTGGACCCCGGGTATGGAGGGTTACCTGCGTGCCATGTCCGTGCCTGTATGGACGGTTCTCATATTCTACCTGGGTAAGTCTGCTGAGGTGGAACAAGAGAGAGACTCTGAGGAAAAAAAAAGTCAAAAATGAAGCTGAAATATTCGAATGGTTTAGTCTGCCGTGTGCTTGACAAATTGAAACCATTTCATTTTCTGTTCTGCTTATTCTCCTCATACCGAAGATTCAGAACAGCTTTCGGATTCACTTATTAAGCCCTGCCTGTTATTTTAGTATATTTAGATCAGAGAGATCTTCTTCACTGGTTATTTCCTGTGCTGACATGATGAGACTGACAAATTGGCCTATCACAGAGAAATAGTGTCAACATTTGTGGACTTTAGCCAAAATGCCATAGTGCTGATCTTTGTCTTACTAACAGACTCTAATTCATCACCGTGGTTAGTCTTCACACACAGCTGCTGTGTTGTAATTAACCACTCCTCCTACTGCTTAACACTTCTCTCTCACACACACACAAAAAGAAGACACTACTTCTAAACAATACCTGACGTCCTTTTCTGATTCTTAAGTTTCTTAAGTATATGTAAATGTATTTTGTCATAACATAAGCACTGAAACTGGAGACTCCTTACATAAATGCTAAAGAAATGTTGCTATAAGTCACTATATCCATCATTTAAATATTGTTGTGAAATATAAACCTACTTGTCTTCTGACCAATCAGAATCGAGAACTCAACAGTGTATTCGCTGCAGTTGTGTGTGCAGTGTCCTCACTTTACTTCTGGGTTTTGGGTTTTGTTGCAGTGTCTCTGACAGGAGCCTGGCGAGTGCCCATGTTTGTGGTGGTGGTCATTCTGCTGATCATGGGCTCTCAGGAGAAAGCCCCGGTACCTGGAAAAGGTGAGGAGAGAAGAAATGACCGTCAGCCTTGTCCTGAATATACAAATCTGCAGCAGGAAATGGTTTCCCTTCAACGCCATGATGCAGCAGATAAACCAGGCTCTGTACACAGGTCTAGTGCTGACAGTGTGAGACAAGACTGAATGTGATCTCCTTTTCTTCATTTCCAGGAGAACTGCCAGGACAGGTCCTTTCCTTTGCTGCTAACACTATCTATATGGCCATTACCTGCAGTAACCACCGGCCTGCGGCTGAGAATGATGAAGAGAGCAATGCCAAAACTCCATCTAAAGGTTAACAAAAAACACGTATACTGAAAACAATATCAAGTTGTGATATAATCCACAGCTTTAGAAAAAATGAAAGAATACCAAATTAATCAAATTACACATCTAATGATTTACCCTGTTTTTTGGGCATAACTATAACATAATTTTATTTTAATATAATATTTTTCAAATATTAAACACATTTTCCACTATTTTTAAAATATTTTTTAAAATAATGGCTCGGATTATTATTATTATTATTATTATTATTATTATTATTATTATTATTATTATTATTATTATGGCTCCTAAGGTTATTTGTACATGTGTATATAATTTTATGAACAAATGTTACATGTGTCTTTCTGCATGTACACAGATGACTTCAAATCGAGTGATGTGTTCACCACGCCCCTGCGGCCCCGCCCGGATTTCCAGAGTCTTGCGCACAAGGAGAAAGCCAGCGATATCTATTTTGTGCTGCTGGTGTGGGCCATCGTGCTGGTGCAGATCTGGCTCAACCTCTGGATCCTGCAGCTGTTGCCCATCCCCTTTGCTGGTAATCTGTGTGTGCTAGATGGACAAATAGTATTCCCTTTGTTTTATATAGAATATATTGCCAAAAGTTTTGGGACGTCTTTTTGGAAAAGCTTTCCACAAGGTTTAGGACCATTCCTCTAGAAGTGCATTTGTGAGGTCAGGCACTGAGGTTGGACAAGAAGGTCTGGATCACAGTCTCCTCTCTAGTTCATCCCAAAGGTGTTCTATGGGGTTGAGGTCAGGACTCTATGCAGGCCAGTGAAGTTCCTCCACACCAAACTCACTCATCCATGTCTTTATGGTGCTTGCTTTGTGCACTGGTGTGCAGTCATGTTGGAAGAGGAAGGGGCCATCCCCAAACTGTTCCCACAAAGTTGGGAGCATGAAATTGTCCAAAATGTCTTGGCATGCTGAAGCATTCAGAGTTCCTTTCACTGGAACTAAGGGGTCAAGCCCAACCCCTGAAAAACAACACCTGAATTGGGTGTCCCAAAACTTTTGGCAATATAGCGTATTTGTATACTCATTTTGAAGAATGTTGGTGTGTGTGTGTGTGTGTGTGTGTGTGTTTTGCTCTGACAGTGTGGGTAATTAAGAGGTTGGTGGTGCATTTCGGGGTAAAGAATTTCGCCGAGCGGACGTTAGCAGCATGGTGGGTGGTGCTGGAGAGGTTTATCAGAGACAGACAGGATGCTCTGCTGCCTGGAACAATCAAAGGACTTGCACAGTTTCTACTGCGGGTTGATACCAAGGTAACGCTCTCTAACGGCTGGATTCTCTTACAGAAAGCCTTCATTACACTTACCTGTAGATATCTCTGTACACAATGCAGAGAACTTCAGGAGATGGTGGATATTATGAGGAAATCCAGTTTGGTTGCTTGTTCTCGTTACATTTTTAGCCCTTTAAAAATGTAGCCGGAGCTAGGGTCAAAACTGCTGTTATAGAATAATAATCAACAACCAATCAGAGTCAAGAATGCCACGGTGATATATGAGGTATGATGCGGTTAAGAGGTATATACATGTAATTATTACAGTATAGAGCAGCTATTTTGTTCTGTAGTTGCTTTGTGTAATGAACAAAAATGGCTTGGGTTGTATCTGTAGAACTTCGTGTAGACAGCTGAACAAACAGTGGTGATAAATAAATAAGCTGTAGATAACAGATCAGCGAACAACGTCCTAGTTTTAGACCATTTCTTAGTGTGAGCTTTGCTCTTTGAAAAGATAAGCTGAGATTTCAGGGTCAGTTTGTTTCTTCTCTTGCTGCTTTGGCTTTTAAAAAGACAAATATATGTATATACACCGATCAGGCATAACATTATGAACACTAAGAGGTGACATGAATATCACTGATTATCTCCTCATCATGGCACCTGTTAGTGGGTGGGATATATTAGGCAGCAAGTGAATAAAGTTGATGTGTTAGAAGCAGGAAAAATGGACAAGCGTAAGGATTTGAGCGAGTTTGATGAAGGGCCAAACTGTGATGACTAGACCAGTGGATCAGAGCATCTCCAAAACTGCAGCTCTTGTGTGGTGTTCCCGGTCTGCAGTGGTCAGTATCTATCAAAGGTGGTCCAAGGAAGGAACAGTGGTGAACCAGGGACAGGGTCTTGGGCGACCAAGACTCACTGATGCACGTGGGGAGTGAAGGCTGGCCCGTGTGATCCGGTGCAACAGACGAGCTACTGTTGCTCAAATTGCTGAAGAAGTTAATACTGGATCTGATAGAAAGGTGTCAGAATACACAGTGCAGGACGGGTCAGGGCTGTTTCGGCAGCAAAAGGGGAACCAACACAATATCAGGCAGGAGGTCATAATGTTATGCCTGATCTGTATATATATCAACTAATATGCACCAAGAAATTAGATTTGTTCTGGTTAGGTTAGATTTATTTTCAGACACTGCTGTGCATTGCTGTTCAGTTATATTTTCCTGAAAGTTTTGTTACGCATTAAAACATGACCTGCAGGTGAAAGAGATGATAATGAAATGAATATTTTAATCAGGTCATTAGCTTATTAGAAAGGCCACTAAAACCCGATGTGTTCTATTTCTACATAATTCTAAGCTGTACCTTCATCACTATGCAGCGTTTCCTGTTATTTCCCTCCTCCAATCCTGTCTTGTTTTCTTGTTGCCTGAAAAAAAAAAAAAAAAAACCAACATGTTGATGTTTGCTGCTTTCCTGCACTCTTATTGGATGTTTCTAATAACACTGTGTCTCTCTGTCTCCCTCCTCAAAGCTCTGGCATTGGCTTAACAAGCAGGTAAATGGTTTGCGCTAGCTAGAGTGGGAGAGAGACGAGGGGGAAAAAAACCAAAAACAACAGAAAGGAAGAGCGAGAGCGTGGCAGTGTGCACAACTAGTAGAAGCTTGGATTGATGCTTTTCTTTCCTCCATCCACTATCATCCCTCCATCTTTCTGTTCTCAGCTGAGCTTGCAGACTTACAATTCTGGCTATGCGTGTGTGTGTGTGTGTGTGTGTGTGTGTGCGCGCTGCTTTTGTTCTGTGGAAAAGACCGAAGGCTTTTCCTGTCAGGTTAAAATGCAAATATTTAAAGAAGGCTTCGTTCTTTCCCACAGATGTAGACTGGCGTGGGCTTGGTCGGCTTCAGTGTGTGTGTGAGATGCATGGAGAGAAACTCCGATCAGACATGTGCCGATAACAGGATATTTACCGAGTTACTGCAGTATTCAAAACACACAATCGAGAAACTACCAGCACCATGTTTCAAAAAACACCCAAAGAAATAGACAAACTGACTTTCTTTATAGCTAATATTTTCAGCCATATCATATTTGTATAAGAATGAATATATAAATTATTTTTTATAAGAACTTAGCTGTAGCACTGTAGGGGTGGACAAAACAGTGTCCAGGCTATTCTTTCATAACTCGTAGCTACACAGCAGAAAGTATGAAAAAGAAAATACACGCTGACTTTTAGAAGCACGTGTTCATTTGGTATGGAGCTATTTTTAACCTTGACACACTGAGCAATACTGTGATGCTCCTTAACGCTGTAACTGTAGCACTAACAGTTCACACATCGAGCTTTGGATCTAGCTGTCGGTAGAACGTTTTCTAGTATTACTAGCCGTTCAGGCTAATCTTATCAGGATGCTAAACTAAGCAAAAGTTGCTTGTGGATAAATATAATAAGAGGACGTAAAGCTAAATAAAGAGGATGTGCGGATAATTAGGACGTCATACCATGAGGCTGAAGCGTTTGCTAGCGACTTTTTGCCGGGAGCACAAACACCATATGCTACATGATGATACTCTCGTATCTAGCTAACGTGTAGGCCGTTACGTTAACAAAACAATTTTGTCCCTGTCAGTTAGCTAGTGGTGAGCTAGATAATAAATGTATCACTTGTCCACCCCTTAAATTCCTTTTTGCCCAGCATGACTGGTTTAGCTAAACACTTTTCCTGCTATATGTGCTACAAGTTCATAAAAGAATAAACAAGTAATGGAAATTTCCTCTCGGCACGTGCCTGAATCAGAAAGGTGGGGGAGACGTGTCCAGGTTTGGAGTGAGTCCAGTTTGGGGGAGGGGGTTACCCCTGGGAGTTGGCCATTGCTATTTTGAGATGCGACACTTGGGGTAAGAGAAGCTTGGTTTGTCATGGGGGTTTTTAAGGAATATATATTTGGCCAGTGCTGGTTCAAGTAGTAAAACCAGCTGTTTTAGTTGAGTTGTTGGGGGTCCTTGAATGAAAGAAATGAAATCTAATCTAGTCCACGTATTTATTGGGCACACTAATGTGTTACACTTTGTTAAAAATACCAACTTTTCCATCACATGTATCCCCCCCATTATGGCTAAGGCCTTTAGGCTACCTTCAATAACCTATAGAAGAAAAATACTTGAAGCTTCTCAGCTTCGAGAAAACATCAGCACTGCCTGAGAATGAATCCGCTCTGAAACACAATGAGAGAACATGGACATTCCCCAAAGTGCAGGGTCATTATATAGAACAATTTCACCCTGGTGAAAGAAACAGATGGCGCTGAAGGTCACTCTAAGGTCCAGGCATGCGGCTTTGGCTCGTTGTCATCAAATACCGGCTTTTGTACTCACATTTCTATCTACGTTCTCGGCTAAGCTTTGTCAGCTGAAACACTTCAAGTATCACTAACATCTACTAAACCAGCGTTAGGCTGTGATGAGAGCTCGATATCCACATGACTAAACCAGACATGGGAACAGGATTATAGACTGCCTCAGACAGGGCCTTTTAGCTACGGGGTGCACAGAGAAACCTGGTCTGCTGTTTGTAATGTTCATTATCTGTAACACTCATCATCGACCACTTCCTGTTGAGCAGAATCACTCTGCTATTTCTGCAACACACTCAAAAGTACACTCTTAGAAAGAAGGGTTTCTCAAGGGTTCTTTGGGCGTTTAAAGGGTTAAGGATTCCTGCTTGCAATCTCTTCTGACCATGACCTTTGACCATGGCATGGTTGTTTGTGCCGGACAGGCTGGTATTTGTGTATTTCAAAAAACTGCTGATCTCTGGGGACTTCCATGCACAACAGACACAATAGGTTTTAGAATGCTGTGATGAACAACAGAAACATCCTGTTCTGCAGTCGGAAAGGACGGAGAGGTCAGAGGAGAATGGTCAGACTGGTTTGAGCTGACAGGAAGGCTGTGGTTACTCAATTAACCACTCTTTACATCTGCGATGCTCAGAAAAGCATCTTCATCGAGATGGGCTGTTGTTTTTTTGCTTAATTAATGCATATTACCACCCTAAAGGTGTTTTCGATCTGGGTATGAGCGACCTAATGACCCTTAAAACACCCTATTTTTCTAAGAGTGTGCCAAATGTATCACCTTAGCAGAACAACTGATCGATGAATGGACAGTAGATATCTGCTGCTTGGCCAGGTGGTTCCTCTGGGTTGACTTATAGGACAGTGGAAGCAGGTTTCTCTCTGTGCTGACACCCACTATATGTTTCAGCATCTACACCTGCAGGAAGCTAATCTTGTTTATTTCTCCCCCTTTTCTCTCCCCCCCCCCAGATGATCATATGGCTGGAGAAATCTCTGGACAAACTTATCAGCATCTTCATCATCTTTCTCCTGGTCACAGGGACACTCCTCATGGCCCTCTTGCTCACTGCTATGGTATATAGTATGCAAAATCCACAAAAGAAGCCCACAGTGGTATTGTAGAATAGTAGTAGTTGATGGAAACATGTAACTGATTCAGAATCTGCTGCCTTAAACTTAAAATCTGTCTCCTAGTCCTGATTACACAGTTGGTGCTAAATATTTTAGGTGCATCATGAGAGCGCCCATATCATCGAGGTCACCAGCAACCTGATCAATGAGACTCTTGCCAACCACCCTGAGTGGGCCAAGTAAGACACAGACACACACACGCAGGGTAACATAATGCAGTGCCTTTAGGAACTTTTCAATGTGCATGTGTGTGTCACAGCTGGCTTCCCGAGGCTCGTGTTGTTCAGAAAGCTCTCAACTCTGCAGCCACGAACGTGTACCAGCATGGGAGAGAGTGGATAACTCAAAAGGTAAAGTTCAGGAGATTGTGAGGTTAAAGCAGGTCAGCTTATGTAGTGTAACACTGATTAAATAAGTCTTGCATGTAGAGTGTCTTAAAGGAAAGTTCATAAGTGTGTTATTTGTGCTTCTGTAGCTCCACAAGATGCTTGGTGAGAAAGTGAACAACACAGCGGTGATCGAGAAGCAGGTCCTGGAGCTGTGGGACCGACTTTACCACTCATGGTTTGTCAAGGTACAAGTACAGATGGAGACAGACAGACATCAATGCCGACACAGACGATGGATAAAGACTGACACAAACAGACACACAAACCCAGACAGATGGGCAGACCCAAACTCAAACAGACAGGCAGACACAAACAGACAGACCAAGACAGATGGGCAGACCCAAACAGATAGACAGACCCAAACAGACAGACAAACCCAGACAGACAGGCAGACCCAAACTCAAACAGACAGGCAGACACAAACAGACAGACCAAGACAGATGGGCAGACCCAGACAGACAGGCAGACCCAAACAGACAAACCCAAACAGATGGGCAGACCCAAACGGACAAACCCAGACAGACAGGCAGACCCAAACTCAAACAGACAGGCAGACCCAAACAGACAGACCAAGACAGATGGGCAGACCCAAACAGACAGACAGGCCCAGACAGACAGGCAGACTCAAACAGACAGATCAAAACAGACAAACCCAAACAGATGGGCAGACCCAAACGTACAGATCCAGACAGGCAGGCAGACCCAAACGGACAGACCAAAACAGACAAAGCTGGGCAGACCCATATGGATAGACCCAAACGGACAGACCCAGACAGACAGACCCAAACGGACAGACCCAGACAGACAGGCAGGCTGACCCAAACAGACAGGCAGACCCAAACGGACAGACACAGACAGACAGACCCAAACGGACAGACCCAGACAGACAGACAGGCTGACCCAAACAGATAGGCAGACCCAAACGGACAGACCCAAACAGACAGGCAGACCCAGACAGAATCAGATGCAGACAGACAGGCATGCAGACCTAGAGACAAATGGAGACAGACAGGCAGATGCAGACAGACAGGCAGACAGAGACAGGCAGATGCAAACAGACAGACAGATGCAGACAGACAGGTAGACGCAAACAGACAGACAGGCAGGCAGATGCAGACAGACAGAGACAGGCAGATACACACAGACAGTGTCAAACTTACAAAGATGAGCAGAGAGACAGAATCAGACCGAGACAGAGAGACAGAAACACAGAGTGAGCCAGACTCTATTACTCCTTTTCTACTAGACATTGTGAAACAGCACCATGGGACCCACACCACACTCAAGTACCCTTACAGGATTTGGTTTCTTGCTGTTCTGAATTTCCTATGATTCTTACTCTGGGTATCATATAGAGGAATAATGAAGTATTCCTCATATATTATAATGAATATATGAAATATTCATATAAAGACCAGCAGACAGTAAGCCACCCTGTCTCACTCAGTGCTGTGGCACTTAACCCAAAGCCCAGTGCTGAGTACACTCCTGTGCTGTTGATGCACTTGTGTAGATATTCACTGTGAACAGTAGTGTCATGTGTTGTGTGATGGGAAACGCTCACTGATACTGAGGATGGTTGTTGATTTTAAGTGGGCGCAGAGTGGAGTGGTGAGGTGTTCTGCTTTTCAGCGCTTCTCTCTTTCTTTTCCTGTAGAATGTAACGTTCAGCGGACGCCACCGTGGACAAAAGCAATACCTGCACAGGCAGCACAGCTGGCTGGGAGACATACTGGACTGGCAAGATATCGTCTCCTTCCTGCAAGACAACATCGAAACGCTGCTATCGGTGTGTGTGTGTGTTTATATGTGCATGTTATTACGGATGCTTTACGATCAATCTGTGGGCTGGAAGTGGGGGGAAGGAGTGGCTTTCTGTCTCCTCGCTGTCAATCAAACAGATGCTAGCCAATCATGTGTGTGTGAGAGAGATCATGCATTTGGAAGATAGCAGTGCTTTTTGCACTGAACAAAATTAAGGAGATTTAATGAAGTTAATACTCCTTGCATCGGTGGAATATAGAAGGAATATAACGTGGATTCGTTTCATAGTTAAAGAAAGGTAGTCTTGATTCTCGCTCGTTCTCAGTAAGATAACGATAAGTGTGGGTTTTTTCCGGTTGTGAAAAGACGGCTATCTTTCACATCTGTAAGTGTGAAATGGAAAAAAAAAATAAAATACAAATGTGTATCCTTCAGCTCTTTCTCATTCTGCTTATTCAGCACGAACGAATGGTTCTGTATATGTGATAAGCTTTAACGTTCCTGCTTAGTAAGTCACTTTTATCGTGTCTCGCAGCTCTTTGTCCTCATGGTTTTATATTGCTATAGAGATTGTGTCCTCTGGTAACTTCTGCACACGGTGTGCTTTTCATTCACGATTGCATTTTGCAAATAGATATTTGGAGTATCTTAAATAAGCGTAAAGGAATGTGAGCGGTTCGGTTAAATAGGATTAAGTTGAACTTGCCGATAGTGATATGTACCTGATACTCGGAAAAATATAATTCAGAACGGTCGAGTTATATATATATATACAAGTTCCACATGACTGAGTGAGTGGAGAAAATGAATACATTTTCATGCATAAGCATTAGTGATTAGTTTCTGGCTGGGTTTTTTTTTTACATAGTGGCTAGAGTCAGAGGATCTGCTGGTTCGTGTTCAGAAAACTAAAACCATTGAATGGTGTTTTTACAGTATTTCTATTTATTTATTTATTTGCAGATGGCTCATTTAAGTATTTTCTTGATACCACAGTCCACCTGTCTTTGTGGTCCTCATTTTCTTGATTTATATTTTGGATGTAATGTTAAATGAAATGAAATCCAGTTCTATCTTAATCTCTGTTTAGATTTATCTATTATAAAGTTTTTTCTGATATGGAAATCTGGACTTTGTACTGGCATAAGTGTGTATGCTTTTGTTCTTTTCTCTCGGTCACTATGTAATTAACCTGCAGAGTGTGTGTGTGTGTGTGTGTAGATTGTTGAGTCTCTGTGGGTTGTGATGAGCCGGAATGTCGGTTTGCTGATCTCCACAACCACCACGCTGCTCACTGTACTGTTCCACAGCGGCACGGCACTGCTCAACTTTGTCCTCTCACTGGTAAAACACACACGCACGCACACACACACACACACCAGTGAATCAGAGAATTATTCTGTGTGCAATACCGAATATGTTATCGGCATCCTTACAGCAGCACAAAAGGAATGTATAAATTATAGGCACTTAAAGAGTGTGTGTGTGTGTGTGTGTGTGTGTGTGATTTTGTGAAGGTGATTTTCCTGACCACACTGTTCTACTTACTGAGCTCCAGTGGTGAGTACTACAAGCCCGTTAAATGGGTGATCAGTCTCACACCCCTGTCCCAGCCCGGACCTTCATCCAACATCATTGGCCAGTCTGTGGAGGAGGCCATAAGGTACACACACACACACACACACACACACATAACAGCAACAAAACAGCTTCACACTGTCCTACAGTAGTGTTACAAATCTTTGAACACACACTGTGCCATTACTTTACCTGTCGAGTTAACTGAGCATAACTAATCACCCATGTTTTCTGCCATGGTACTGGGTGGAGCTAGAAATGGGTCACTGATTGGTCAAGTTGAGTTGGCATTTCAAACTACCATTTATATTAAAAAAATGTATATATAAATATAAGGCAATACAATAGTTTAATCATGAGATTTACTGTTCACCTCTGTTTGTCTGTCTGTCTGTCTATTAAATCATTTCCTAGAGCATCCATGACCAGCAATAAATCCTCCATCTTCAGTGTACACCAATTTCTAAATAGATTCCCATACTCCATACTCAGTACACTCACCACATCATTAATCACGTTGTAGAATGTACCTAGTGCACTACAGACAACACTGGGGGACGGTCCATGGTCAGGTCCAGTGAGGTCAAGTGGGTTTTTATTTGTACTTTTCTTGTACACATATGACAAAATGTCTTTCCTCCAGGAGCATGGTGCAACACGTAACAGTACACCAGGCTACAGTGGTAATACACAACAGAGTGATATGAGTGCAGGACAGGACAATACATACACAGGAGAGGACACTACATACACAGGAGAGGACACTACATACACAGGAGAGGACACTACATACACAGGAGAGGACACTACATACACAGGAGAGGACACTACATACACAGGAGAGGACAATACATACACAGGAGAGGACACTACATACACAGGAGAGGACACTACATACACAGGAGAGGACACTACATACACAGGAGAGGACACTACATACACAGGAGAGGACACTACATACACAGGAGAGGACAATACATACACAGGAGAGGACACTACATACACAGGAGAGGACAATACATACACAGGAGAGGACAATACATACACAGGAGAGGACACTACATACACAGGAGAGGACACTACATACACAGGAGAGGACAATACATACACAGGAGAGGACAATAAATTCACAGGACTGGACAATAAATTCACAGGACAGGACAATAAATACACAGGACAATAAATACACAGGACAGGACAATAAATTCACAGGACTGGACAATAAATACACAGAACAGGACAATAAATACACAGGACTGGACAATAAATACACAGAACAGGACAATAAATTCACAGGACAATAAATACACAGGACTGGACAATAAATACACAGGACAATAAATACACAGGACTGGACAATAAATACACAGGACAGGACAATAAATTCACAGGACAATAAATACACAGGACAGGACAATAAATACACAGGACAATAAATACACAGGACTGGACAATAAATACACAGGACTGGACAATAAATACACAGAACAGGACAATAAATACACAGGACAATAAATACACAGGACTGGACAATAAATACACAGGACAATAAATACACAGGACTGGACAATAAATTCACAGGACAGGACAATAAATACACAGGACAATAAATACACAGGACTGGACAATAAATACACAGGACTGGACAATAAATTCACAGGACAATAAATACACAGGACAGGACAATAAATACACAGGACAATAAATACACAGGACTGGACAATAAATACACAGGACAATAAATACACAGGACAGGACAATAAATACACAGGACAATAAATACACAGGACTGGACAATAAATACACAGGACAGGACAATAAATACACAGGACAATAAATACACAGGACAGGACAATAAATACACAGGACAATAAATACACAGGACTGGACAATAAATACACAGGACAGGACAATAAATACACAGGACAATAAATACACAGGACTGGACAATAAATACACAGGACAGGACAATAAATACACAGGACAATAAATACACAGGACAGGACAATAAATACACAGGACAATAAATACACAGGACTGGACAATAAATACACAGAACAGGACAATAAATACACAGGACAGGACAATAAATACACAGGACAATAAATACACAGGACAGGACAATAAATACACAGGACAATAAATACACAGGACTGGACAATAAATACACAGGACTGGACAATAAATTCACAGGACAATAAATACACAGGACAGGACAATAAATACACAGGACAATAAATACACAGGACTGGACAATAAATACACAGAACAGGACAATAAATACACAGGACAATAAATACACAGGACTGGACAATAAATACACAGGACAATAAATACACAGGACTGGACAATAAATTCACAGGACAGGACAATAAATACACAGGACAATAAATACACAGGACTGGACAATAAATACACAGGACTGGACAATAAATTCACAGGACAGGACAATAAATACACAGGACAATAAATACACAGGACTGGACAATAAATTCACAGGACAGGACAATAAATACACAGGACAATAAATACACAGGACTGGACAATAAATTCACAGGACAGGACAATAAATACACAGAACAGGACAATAAATACACAGGACAATAAATACACAGAACAGGACAATAAATTCACAGGACAATAAATACACAGGACAATAAATACACAGAACAGGACAATAAATACACAGGACAATAAATACACAGAACAGGACAATAAATACACAGAACAGGACAATAAATACACAGAACAGGACAATAAATACACAGGACAATAAATACACAGGACTGGACAATAAATACACAGAACAGGACAATAAATACACAGAACAGGACAATAAATACACAGGACTGGACAATAAATACACAGGACAATAAATACACAGAACAGGACAATAAATACACAGGACAATAAATACACAGGACAATAAATACACAGGACAGGACAATAAATACACAGGACAGGACAATAAATTCACAGGACAGGACAATAAATTCACAGGACAATAAATACACAGGACTGGACAATAAATTCACAGGACAGGACAATAAATACACAGGACAATAAATACACAGGACTGGACAATAAATTCACAGGACAGGACAATAAATACACAGAACAGGACAATAAATACACAGGACTGGACAATAAATACACAGAACAGGACAATAAATACACAGAACAGGACAATAAATTCACAGGACTGGACAATAAATACACAGGACAATAAATACACAGAACAGGACAATAAATACACAGGACAATAAATACACAGGACTGGACAATAAATACACAGAACAGGACAATAAATACACAGGACAATAAATACACAGGACTGGACAATAAATACACAGAACAGGACAATAAATACACAGGACAATAAATACACAGAACAGGACAATAAATACACAGAACAGGACAATAAATACACAGGACAATAAATACACAGGACTGGACAATAAATACACAGGACAATAAATACACAGAACAGGACAATAAATACACAGGACAGGACAATAAATACACAGGACAGGACAATAAATACACAGAACTGGACAATAAATACACAGGACAATAAATACACAGGACAATAAATACACAGGACAGGACAATAAATACACAGGACAGGACAATAAATACACAGGACTGGACAATAAATACACAGGACAATAAATACACAGAACAGGACAATAAATACACAGGACAATAAATACACAGGACTGGACAATAAATACACAGGACAGGACAATAAATACACAGAACTGGACAATAAATACACAGAACAGGACAATAAATACACAGGACTGGACAATAAATACACAGAACAGGACAATAAATACACAGAACAGGACAATAAATACACAGAACAGGACAATAAATACACAGGACTGGACAATAAATACACAGGACTGGACAATAAATACACAGAACTGGACAATAAGTACACAGGACAATAAATACACAGAACAGGACAATAAATACACAGAACTGGACAATAAATACACAGAACAGGACAATAAATACACAGGACTGGACAATAAATACACAGGACAATAAATACACAGGACTGGACAATAAATACACAGGACTGGACAATAAATACACAGGACAATAAATACACAGAACAGGACAATAAATACACAGGACAATAAATACACAGAACAGGACAATAAATACACAGGACAGGACAATAAATACACAGGACAGGACAATAAATACACAGGACAGGACAATAAATACACAGGACAATAAATACACAGAACAGGACAATAAATACACAGAACAGGACAATAAATACACAGGACAGGACAATAAATACACAGGACAGGACAATAAATACACAGGACAGGACAATAAATACACAGGACTGGACAATAAATACACAGGACAATAAATACACAGGACTGGACAATAAATACACAGGACAATAAATACACAGAACAGGACAATAAATACACAGGACAATAAATACACAGAACAGGACAATAAATACACAGAACAGGACAATAAATACACAGGACAATAAATACACAGAACAGGACAATAAATACACAGGACAATAAATACACAGGACAATAAATACACAGAACAGGACAATAAATACACAGAACAGGACAATAAATACACAGGACAGGACAATAAATACACAGGACAGGACAATAAATACACAGGACAGGACAATAAATACACAGGACTGGACAATAAATACACAGGACAATAAATACACAGAACAGGACAATAAATACACAGAACAGGACAATAAATACACAGGACAATAAATACACAGAACAGGACAATAAATACACAGGACAATAAATACACAGAACAGGACAATAAATACACAGAACAGGACAATAAATACACAGGACAATAAATACACAGAACAGGACAATAAATACACAGGACAGGACAATAAATACACAGGACAGGACAATAAATACACAGGACAGGACAATAAATACACAGGACTGGACAATAAATACACAGGACAATAAATACACAGGACTGGACAATAAATACACAGGACAATAAATACACAGGACTGGACAATAAATACACAGGACAATAAATACACAGGACTGGACAATAAATACACAGGACAGGACAATAAATACACAGGACAGGACAATAAATACACAGGACAGGACAATAAATACACAGGACTGGACAATAAATACACAGGACTGGACAATAAATACACAGGACAATAAATACACAGAACAGGACAATAAATACACAGAACAGGACAATAAATACACAGGACAGGACAATAAATACACAGGACAATAAATACACAGGACTGGACAATAAATACACAGGACAGGACAATAAATACACAGAACAGGACAATAAATACACAGGACAGGACAATAAATACACAGGACTGGACAATAAATACACAGGACAATAAATACACAGAACAGGACAATAAATACACAGAACAGGACAATAAATACACAGGACAGGACAATAAATACACAGGACTGGACAATAAATACACAGGACAATAAATACACAGAACAGGACAATAAATACACAGGACTGGACAATAAATACACAGGACTGGACAATAAATACACAGGACAGGACAATAAATACACAGAACAGGACAATAAATACACAGGACAATAAATACACAGGACTGGACAATAAATACACAGGACAATAAATACACAGGACAATAAATACACAGAACAGGACAATAAATACACAGGACAATAAATACACAGGACTGGACAATAAATACACAGGACAATAAATACACAGAACAGGACAATAAATACACAGAACAGGACAATAAATACACAGAACAGGACAATAAATACACAGGACTGGACAATAAATACACAGGACAATAAATACACAGAACAGGACAATAAATACACAGAACAGGACAATAAATACACAGGACTGGACAATAAATACACAGGACAATAAATACACAGAACAGGACAATAAATACACAGAACAGGACAATAAATACACAGAACAGGACAATAAATACACAGAACTGGACAATACATACACAGAACAGGACAATAAATACACAGGACAATAAATACACAGAACAGGACAATAAATACACAGAACAGGACAATAAATACACAGGACAATAAATACACAGGACTGGACAATAAATACACAGGACAATAAATACACAGAACAGGACAATAAATACACAGAACAGGACAATAAATACACAGAACTGGACAATAAATACACAGGACTGGACAATAAATACACAGAACAGGACAATAAATACACAGAACAGGACAATAAATACACAGGACAATAAATACACAGGACTGGACAATAAATACACAGGACAATAAATACACAGAACAGGACAATAAATACACAGAACAGGACAATAAATACACAGAACAGGACAATAAATACACAGGACAATAAATACACAGAACAGGACAATAAATACACAGAACAGGACAATAAATACACAGGACAATAAATACACAGAACAGGACAATAAATACACAGAACAGGACAATAAATACACAGAACTGGACAATAAATACACAGAACAGGACAATAAATACACAGGACAATAAATACACAGGACTGGACAATAAATACACAGGACAATAAATACACAGAACAGGACAATAAATACACAGAACAGGACAATAAATACACAGAACAGGACAATAAATACACAGGACAGGACAATAAATACACAGGACAGGACAATAAATACACAGAACAGGACAATAAATACACAGAACAGGACAATAAATTCATGAGACAGGAAAATAAATACACAGAAACTGGGTTAAACAAATCCTAATAAAATGCTAGCACTTTCCTCGCGGTTGAGGGATCATCCGTATTGAACACCACTGAGATTCAGCTACATACTGCACATGATTTTATTTTATCATGATCTGACAAACCTTTTTATTCAATCCACTATTTATATGTAATAATAATTTTAAAAAAGTATTGGCACCCTCGGCTTCATTTGCCAAAGAACGCTAAATCCCTCCTGTGCTGAATAAGAGTGCTGTGATACAGACGAGCTACAACACCACACATGGTTTATAGAACAAAAGCTATATCTTTGTTTTGTCTCTGTTCTCCAGTGTGTCTAAAACAATAATGTTACAAATATCAGGTATTGTTCAGTTTAATAATTATGTAGTCAGGTGGCACATTAATAATCACCCTTCATCACAACTTCTAGAAAAGTCCTCAGACTGTCAGGAATAGCAGAATGCATTTAGAATTCAGGAGAGTAACTGTAACGTCTCCCATACTAGATAAGCACCAGTGAAAAAGTGAAGCCTGAATATTTTATTTTGTCTGTACCGCTTGTCTGATCTATCCTCGGGTCACGGGGAGCCTGTGCCTATCTCGGGCAACATCGGGCATCAGGGCAGGATACACCCTGGATGGAGTGCCAACCCATCGCAGGGCACACACACACACAATCACACACTACGGGCAATTTAGAGACTCCAATCAGCCTAGAAGCATGTCTGTGGACTGTGGGAGGAAACCGGAGCACCCGGACTAAACACACCAAGCCCGGGGAGAACAAAGCCTGAATATCAGATAAAAAAATTCATATCTTTGGCTTCCATTTCGAGTATTAGCATTCAGCCCCGCGATCTCTTCAGCACAGCTCTGGGTGCAGTAAGCAGTGTAACCACTAGATGGCGAGAGAGAACTGTCATTTTTCCAGCACAGCAGGGCCAGCCCGATGTTTCTTGGCCCAGATACAGATTTATCCTCAAGCACTAATGCTAGCACACACATTTTCCAAGTCAGGATGCAGCTGTGGCGGAGTTTTTGTCATGGTCAAGAGGAAACACGGTGAAGAATTTGCATGATTCACGCTGTGCTCTAGTGTTTAGTTAAGGAAGTGTGTGTGTTTAGCTAAAGTGGCCCAGATGTCCAATGGAGCCATTTTCATTTTAGCATTAGAGTTGAATAGAATGTTTTCCTGACTCTCTCAATGTTTCTTTCCTTCTCTCTCTTTCCATGTATTTTTCTCTCCCCTCCCATCTCTCTCTGTCTCTATCTCTCCCCATCTCTCTCCCCCATCTTTCTCTCCTGTCTCCTCCATCTCTCTCTCTCTCTGTCTCTCCCCCATCTCTCTCTTTCTCTCTCTCTTTCTCTCCTGCCCCCCTTTCTCCCTCCCCATCTCTCTCTCTTTTTCTCTCTCCCTGCTTCTCTTCCTCTCCCTCTTCACACCCCCTCCCTTCTCCCTCAGAGGTGTGTTTGATGCGTCTCTGAAGATGGCAGGATTTTACGGCCTCTACACGTGGCTCACACACACCATCTTTGGCATCAACATCGTCTTCATCCCCTCAGGTAAGACACAAGGCACACGTAGAAAGTAGTTAGCTATTTATATATGCGTGTTTTGTTTGCTTATCTGACACACACACACATACACATACACACACACACACACACACGAGTTTAGTCAGGAAACCTGCATCCATCTGCCAGCACTCATGTGGGAGAATGTTGCCAGAGTTCTGATGTCTCGTCCTTATCTCTCTTATTCCTATCTGTCCACCCCCACATCTCCATGTGTAATACACACATACACACACACACACACACACACACACACACACACATACATTTTTGAGCAAAAGTTCAAAGACTTCATATACAGTAGTAGGAACAACAACAGCAACAATAATAATAATAATAATAATAATAATAATAATAATTATTATTATTATTATTATTATTATTATTATTATTATTATTATTATTATTATTATTATTATCTTGGCAAGTAAAAATATTTTGAATGAAAGCAAATTCAGCTAATATTTTTTACATAAATTTAAAATAAATATAAAGGCATTAAGCCTATCCTTAGATTTTTTCCCCCCACTCATTTCAGGCTGTAGTCTATTTGTGGATAATTTGACTTATTTCCAGTGTTTACTTCTGGATAATGATCTGCTAATAGAACAAGGCGAGCGTAAAATCAGGAAAAATGATGGGAAATAAGCTGGATGATCATGTGTTATATAATCATATCCCAATCAAATATTAGATCATTTCTCCTCTATTCATCAGATAACAGATGAAATTGTTCAGCGTTGTAGCTTTAACCAGATTTGTGCCACTGCTGTGCTCCCAGCTCCTCTGCCTTTATTTTTACGGCAGGAGCTGATGACTTAAATATTATTATTATTATTATTATTATTATTTCTCTGAGTACTAAGAAGTGAAGGCGATTTAAATGCCGCTCTGTACAAACAGAGCCTTGACTATATGTGAGAATAAATTAGTGCTGCACAATTAATCTGAATCTCATCGTGATTTTTGGCTTATGCTCTTAATCACGTGTTAATTGGTGAGCTTAGCTACAGCTTATTGGCTAGATAATGAAGATGAAGAAGAGAAAAAGGCTTTATTATCGCTACACATACATTACAGCACTTCTATTCACATATCCCAGCTGAGGAAGTTGGGGTCAGAGCACAGGGGCAGCTGAGATATAGCACCCCTGGAGCAGGGAGGGTTAAAGGCTTTGCTCAAGACCTTGTCGTCCAACATCAGTGCCTGACCTCACAAATGAGCTTCTAGAGGAATGGTCATAAATTCCCATAAACACACTCCTAAACCTTGTGGAAAGCCTTCCCAGAAGAGTTGAAGCTGTTATAGCTGCAAAGGGCGGGTCGACTCCATATTACATTCATGTTCATGTAAAGGCAGACGTCCCGGTTTAGGCCTGTCTCACAGTCTCCGCTCTAATTCATCCCAAAGTTGATGGGAGCATGAAATTGTCCAAAATGTCTTGGTGTACTGAAACATTAAGAGTTCCTTTCACTGGAACTAAGGGGCCGAGCCCAACACATGAACTCACATGTAGGGGTGTCCCAAAACTTTTGGCAATATAGTGTAAATTATCAATGATTACACTTTTTAAAAAAAAAAATAAATTAATCATCACCTTTTGACCAATCAGAAGAGAGAATTTTGACAGTTCTGTGCTATAATGCCAGTGTATATTTTAATGGTGTACTGATTTTGCTTTGCATGTCAGTCATATTTACTATTTAGAAGCTCCGCCCACTAACGATGTGTCTGATGACTGCCATTTATTTAGCTTCACAAATTCAGGCATTTGAAGGAATACTGCCTTAGGATGTATAAAGACTGTTTTATTTGACATTTAATTGAGAGGAAAGATAGAGGACGGCATGCTTTGGAGACAGCTTTGCTTTTAAATTAGCTGAATGAATAGTTTTAGGCATTATTGTGCAGCTTTAGATGAAATAGTCAGTCTGAATGAGCTGAGAGGATTAAACCATATTAAGAAATTCATGCATGAAGGTGTTGGATGATGACATTTGATGGTTTTTAATATAATTTAGTGCCGTTTTGACTTGGCAAACTTTTCAAAGTTGAACTGAATATAGACATCCTGATTTAAAGTGTGTGTGTGTGTGTGTGTGTGTGTGTGTGTTTGCAGCGCTGGCAGCCATTCTTGGTGCAGTGCCATTTTTGGGTACGTACTGGGCAGCGTTACCTGCTGTACTGGACCTGTGGCTTGCACAAGGTGAAGGTGTTAAAGCCCTGCTGCTGCTCCTCGCACACCTGCTGCCCACCTACTTCGTCGACACAGCCATCTACTCAGACATATCAGGGTGTGTGTGTGTGTGTGTGTGTGTGCTGTAAAGATGAGTGCTGTGTCCTTGTCTCTCTGACTGACTGACTGAATCCCTAATGCCCAAGTGTTTAATGAGATTAATTTAGGGAAGAGCAGGTAATGCATTCAGCTCTCGAGGAAATAACAAGGACATTGTAATGTTCCTTATCCTACAGGGACAGATCTTCATGTGATCAAGCTGTGTGTGTGTGTGTGTCAGTTTTATTAGCTTTTATTGATCCTCCTACTCTAAAGTCAGTCGTTGCTAAATTATGAATGACGTGAGTTCTGATTTTAGCCTGCAACCTTAATGTGTGTGTGTGTGTGTGTGTGTGTGTAGTGGGGGTCATCCTTATCTGACAGGCCTAGCTGTGGCTGGTGGAGCGTACTATTTGGGTTTAGAAGGAGCCATCATTGGCCCGATCCTGCTCTGCATACTGGTTGTAGCCTCCAATATCTACAGTGCCATGCTGATGAGCCCGAGCAGCAGCCAGCCTACACCAGTGCAGAGCAACTTCCCTCAACACCTGGGCAGGTAAACACACACACACACACACACACACACACACACAGAAAACCAATGACAGATCAACCTTCCCTTACCATAAATGTAGGAGATACAGTATAGAACCACATACACACACTTCCACTGAATCCAGAGCTAGTTCACTTCCTGGTCCATGTGTTTGAAAGTGGGTGGAGCTTCCCATACTGAGCACTCATTGGTCAGAAGCAGGCGTCAAAGAACGTGTTGTCAAATAAGAGTTTATTGTTATAGATTCACAAATGTAGTGAAAGACTTTAGCGCGAACACACACGTCTATAGGCTAGCTTATACTTCTCCAGTACTTATCCTGGATTTTAAGTACATGAACACTTGATTTTAAGTCTGAATGTAGCCCTCAAACCTAACAAAGGAAATTTTTTGAATTGGCGACGGTCAAGATGACAATGAATAGTTGCTTGAGATATTTTACCCTTTGACGTGGAAACCAGATGGACTGGGATGTTTTGGTTGTGACGTTTCAGCTAGACTGGATGTCGGTGTTAATCCTCCAGGTTAAACCTGAGAGTAAGAGTCTGCCGCTGCTCTTGCATAGGAATAAATGAGGGTATGAGCTAGAATTAATTTGCACACCATGACACCGATGCATCAGGATCGTCCCGGCTGAGTCAATTTAGCGGAAATGCAAACCAGAACCTAACCTTGAACTGTGTAGGTCTCATTCAGAATGATATTAGAACCATTTAGTTCCTCAAAGGTTTCTGGGAATTCAGTGGGAATTCATGTGCTTTTGGATATTCTCTCTCTCTCTCTCTGTCTGTCTGTCTCTCTTTCTCACTCTCTCTCTCTCTCTCTCTCTCGCTGTGTCTGTCTGTCTGTCTCTCTCTTTCTCGCTGAGTCTGTCTGTCTGTCTCTCTCTTTCTCGCTGAGTCTGTCTGTCTGTCTCTCCTTCTCACTTTTTCTCTCACTTGCTGAGTCTGTCTGTCTCTCTTTCTCATTCTCTCTCTCTCTCGCTGAGTCTGTCTGTCTGTCTCTCTCTCTCTCTCTCAATCGCTGAGTCTTTCTGTCTGTCTGACTCTCTTTCCCTCTCTCTCTCTCTCTCGCTGAGTCTGTCTGTCTCTGTCTCTCTTTCCCTCTCTCTCTCGCTGAGTCTGTCTGTCTCTCTTTCTCTCTCTCGCTGAGTCTGTCTGTCTCTCTTTCTCACTCTCTCTCTCTCTTGCTGAGTTTGTCTGTCTCCATTTCTCACTCTCTTGCTGTGTCTGTCTCTCTCTTTCTCCCTCCCTCTCTCACTCACTCACTCACTCACTCACCCTCACACACTCTCTTAAGTGACCTTAATAACCCTGACTAGCTAGTAAACACACAATATCACATTTACTGACCCTGACCCTGTCCTGCAGGCCGTTCCTGGACTCTCCTCTGCTGCTGAAAAGAATGACCGAGTGAAAGAAACCCGAGCTGCCTTCCCCTGGCCGCTCTGCTGTTACTCTGCCCTCGGTCCTCCGGTGAGCCCGAGTCTGGAACCTTCTCCCAAAAGGCACGGAAGTCTCGGCCACTGAAACTGAACCGGAGGGCTCCTGAGCTCAGGGTCAGCTCAGGGTCAGCGTTCTAAAATGTTATTGAACTCTCACAACAGCAGCTCATCACGCTCAGCGACAATGCTCAGCTTGCTAAGGTTCTCTGAGTGCCATATTATTTAAAGCGCTAACACTGGAGCGCAAAGCACAGTTAGCAGGATCGTGTCTCGTCTAGCGTAGTGGCTACAAACTCGACTAGCGCTCGAGGACTGTTGATTGTTTACACACTTCACAGCGCTTCGACTGTAAAACTCACAACTGCTGCGGTTTCACCACGTTAATTATTATGTTTGCAGTTTTTCATTTGGTTCACGATAATGACGTGTTATATGACGTTAGATAATTATATAATATAATGTGACGTTAATCCTGCTGTGTACAGCACTGCTCCGTGTGTGTGTGTGTGTGTGCTGCTTTCTGGTTATTATTTAAATGTTAAACATTGTTCTTGTTTAGTGCACATTTTTTATTTTAATTTATCACGTCGTAAATCAATAAGCACTGCTCGTGTGTGTTTGTGTTACGTGGGCCATGTTTTTATCTCGTAATGGGGACCGGATCCCTACAGTGATAGAGTAGAAACGTCCGACCTTGTGGTGAAAATGTTGCTGTTGTTTAAAAAATGAGCATCAATTTACCAAAGGGGAAAAAAAAAACCCTAAAAGAACCTAAAAGATTGCTTTTGGATACTGAGGATAAGTTACTGCTGTAATTATGAGTAGCGTAGCTTTAATTAGACCAATGGACGGTCCAAATAAGTATAATAACAGCAAGTGTGTGTGAGATTATATATATATATATATATATATATATATATATATATATAATATATATATCCCTCTCTCTCTGGAAAGAGATAGATAGATATCTGAGATAGAGAGAGAGAGATAGATAGATAGATAGATATCTGAGAGATAGAGCGAGAGAGAAATATATATATATATATCTGAGATAGAGAGATAGATAGAGATGGAAAGAGAGCGAAAGATATATATATATATATATATGAGATAGAGAGAGATATATAGAGAGATAGATAGAGATGGAAAGAGAGAGAGAGAGATAGAGAGAGAGAGCACACAACCACGTCATCTTCCCTGATTCATTCCTCTTACACTAAACACTTCTAAGTGAAGACTGTCACAAAGTGCCATGCACAGAGAATACATAACAATCATCGATTCCTTCTTTTTATTTTTTTTTTCCGTCCCATACATCGTGTGCATCGTCCCCCCCCCCCCTTGAGTCATCACTGGAACTCGTTTTGATTGACATGCGCGCTTTTTCCTGCACTGCTTAATATTAGCAAAGCTCCAGCTCCTAGCTCTCAGCAGCAGTGTCATTACTCACAGGTGAAGTTTGCTGATGGTTTAGCGAGCGGAGGAGCGAAGGAGCGGAGAGAAAGGGGGGAAAGGAAAAAAACTTTTTGATGAGTGTGAAGGGAAAAGTGCGGGATGCAGAAAGACCAAAGACGGATCCAAACGCTCATGCGCACGTACTGTAAAGTGTAGAAATCGTGATATCTTGATGGATATGTAGCACCGGTGGATAACCTGCTCGTTTTAGTCTCTTCTAATTGATCGTATTAGTAGGATCATTTCATCGATCCTATTCATGGGATATACGTTGATGAGGAATATTCTACACTAAAGTTTGTATTTTTACAAACGGTAAGTTATTAAGTTTATGATTTATCGAGCTGCCTGGATTGGAAAGATTCGAGTTATTTTAGCCATTAATATATATTTTTTACTTCATTATACTACATTATTAAAACTGTTTAAAAAAAAAAAAAAAGAAATGTTTCTGGCTTCCTGATTACCCCAAACACAAACACACACATTACTACTATATTATAAATAATCATTGACTCTATGCATTTTTTATGGAAACCCACTCTGCCTTCGTTGGATGGACAAGTTGACCTTTACGCCCTGTGAAGGTCACATGACCCCGACATCCCCCCCTCGCCATTATAGCCATCACAGAGCTGTCAGAGCATCGCATGGAAGATTGCAATCGATTGTTTCAGCTTTCCACAATTACAATGAACGGAGCTATCGACTTGCCTCCCCCCCCCCCTTCCGCCGATCTATCTGTATTCTTCCTTCTCTCTGTGTGTTTTGTCTGATTGCCTGACACTTTCATCCTGATGGCTTCATCAGAGTGCTCGCTCATCTGTTAAATGAAATAAAAACATTGTAAGCTAGCATACTCCTCTATAAAAGATACACAGATTCATCAGACCTATGTCATCGAAGACCCGATGGTTATAACAGGCTCCGTGTCTTTCTCTGCTGCGTTTATTACCAGTTCTTGTTAATTTATTGAGATTGGGGTGCACTACACACTCCCCCAGGCACTTTAGTAGGAACGCCATTATTCATTCAGTTATGTGATAGCTGCACAAATCCCACAGGTCACGCGCTACAGCTACTGTTCACATCAAACACCAGGTTGGAGAGCTCGGAGTTTATCCGTGGCATAGTTGTTGAGGTTTTTCAGAAACTGCTGATCTTCACAAAGGTCTGAGGAGAACATCCAGACTGGTTCAAGCAGACAGGAAGTCTCCCGTGACTCAAATAACCACTCTTTACATCCACGGTGAGCAGAAAAGCATCTCAGAACAGCATCTCTCATCAACTAGGAACAACAATCTGAGTGCACGAGGCATAGACTCCATGAAACTGGATAAATCACAGGTGATGGTTTTTCTTTTGCACCCTTCACAATAAACTATCAAGAGATCATCAGTTTTTCAAGCACTTGAAGCAGTCCGTCTGGTGCATTTTTGATATGAACATTACCTGAAGCACATGACCTGTTAGCTGTATGAGTTTTTGCACCATGAGTGGAGGTGCAGCTTCAGCGCATCCAAACCATTACTAATGTGAGATGAGGAAAGGGGGCGGGGCTTCCAGGGGTGAAAAGTTAATATCAGAGATTTCAAAATGCCAATAAAGAGATCAGTCATGATTTTGGAGGTAGGGGATAGGGTTATGGTCAGAGTGAAAGGGGTTGTGGAGAGGAGGAGGAGGAGGAGGAGGGGAGGGGCTGGCCCTTTTAGATCATTTAGAGTATAATTTGTAGCACTCTATCCTTCAGCATATTATACACTACTATGCTACATGTAAATAAAACCCTCTGTAATATGTGTGTGTGTGTGTGTGTGGTAAAAAAAAATATAGACCATGGCATGGCAGATCTGCTGGACTGTAAACTTTCTCTGTTTATTTCTCCAGCCTGTGGATCAAGCTCTGTGTGCTGTGACCTGTCAATCATCAGGCCACACCATCATTCGGCTTTAAAGGAAAAGGAAAAAAAAAAAAAAATGAATCCCTCTGACGGTTAAAAACAGTAACACACATGCATGCTGCTGTCGCACGCAGTCACACACACACACACACACTCTCTCACACATGCACACACCCCTCTTTAGAGATGACACCCGGTCACATCAGACGGAGGGGGAAAAACTGTGTAAACTCTAGTCGTCCATCAGGGGACTGAAGGAGTGGGATGATGGGTAGATCTCTCTGATGTCCCTCGCTGACCTACACACACACACACACACACAC
>NC_080732.1:12641849-12644349 GCF_019097595.1 Hemibagrus wyckioides | reverse complement strand
AAAAAATTCCATTCAGTTGCCCAAATTGTCCATTAAGACACAATTTCATAAAGTAAAAAATGAGCAAAAGTTATTTCTCTCTGTCACCATTTACAGTTACAGCCTATATGGTCTATATCAGACATGATGCTGGTATTAGCATAAGATATGAACCTGGAAGCACAGGAGGTGAGAGAGCTGGACAGACTAAAGGACTAAAGCTCTGCTGCATCACTCTCTTTAGGCAGGCAGACCAGGAGTGAAGGCTAAACTCCACTGCACTAAAAAACTATTAGCAGGTAGTTGAGTGGCATTGTGAGTAATGTGGAGTGAGAATAGACTAAAGAAATCAGAGTTTCATTAGAAAATACACTCTGGGTGTAGGCACTTCAAATGGATTTTTTCCCTTCAATTTCTCTCTACTCCTGATTAAAGAATTTAAAGTATTTTAAGTAAGTCTTTAAGACTTTAAGTAAATATAAAAATAATATTAAATACTGATATGCAATTTGATTAGGGTGGATTTTTCCACAAGAAGTCTGCAGTATGTGTATATATAAAACAGGACTTACAGACTACACACACACACACACCTCAGTCGGTAAGTGATGGTAATTTATGTTAAAACATGCAGCGGAGGTAGTAGCTTTGACAAGTGATCTTTGTCACTCTATCTCTCTTTCTCTCCTCCCTCGCTCGCTCTCCCCCTCTCTGTGTCTAAAACAGAACTTTTATCGACAGTGAAAAGTCTGCAGCGGGCTCCGGTTTCAGTCCTTCACCCCCACCTCCTGGGCATAAGGCCAGTGTGATGATGATGAGGAGAGGCAGGGATTAGAGGCAGGGAAACCAGTGATGGCTGAATGTACAGAGCGATGTTCGGCATGGCATGGCTCTAATCTCTCTCTGTCTGTACAGTGCAGCAGCTCTTTAACTCACTCTCCATCAGGGGGATATTTAATCTGAGTGATGGCTGTCTCACGACAAGTAATACCACCATCCCTCCAACATAGCAGAGTGGATAAAGCACACTACAGTGTGTGTGTATGTGTGTGATATTAATAGAACTACAATATATTTCCTGAAAAAAGGCAGAGCAAGTCCCCTGGTGATGGTACGATGTTGTTAAAGCTTTGCTAACACACTATTCCATGTATTTGGTAGAGTATTGCTAGTTAGTTGCCAGGTTATTCCCATGTGGTTTTAAGATACTGTAGGTGGTTGCTATGTGCTTGCTATGCCAAGTCTGGGTGGTTACTTAGCAATAGCTAATGATCTCTAGGGTGTTTCTAGGTGGTTGCTATGGTATTCCAGAAGGTTGCTAAGGAGTATGTAACCTTACATGGTTGTTACGGTGTTGCTATGGTATACCAGGTGTTTCTTGGCTGCTAATGTGCTACCGTATTCCAGGTGATTGCTAGTGGGTTGCTAGGCCATCGCTATGGTCGTCCTGGTAGTTCCTACAGTGTTACTAGATCACAGCTATGGAGTTTGAGTTGCTACGGTGTTGGGGTAGATGGTTGCTAGGGTATGCCAGGTATTTCTAGTGGTTGCTACTGTATTCCAGGTGTTTGCTATGGTAGTCCCGGTGTTTCAAAGGGTGGTTGCTATGGTAATCCAGACAGATGCTACTGCTTCGCTAGGTGGCTGCTTACTTAGACCATGTGATTGCTAGAGTGTTGTTTGTTGGTTGATATAGAAAATAAATTACAACATTAGAATTTTACATCTTTTCTCCAAATGGGCCGATTATTTATCCTACATCAGCAAACAATAATTCCTCTAAGAATTTTTAAAGACCACTAATGCAGCCCATTTATTACATAAATACAATTTGTCTACTTTCTGTTTATTTAAAAATGCATGCTTTTAAATGTAATTATGTAAAAATCCCAAACCCAAAACAAAACAAAAACAACAGATGGCACGAGTACAGAATACAAAGTGGGAAAAAAGCTCAATCAGGGCTATAATAATAATAATAATAATAATAATAATAATAATAATAATAATAATAATAATAATAATAATGACTATAATAATAATAATATTGTGAGGTGTAGAGGTGAGAAGATGACTGATTTAGTAAAGTTAACATCATTTTATTTACACCAAATATTACACCAAATATTAATCACCACCTCCATAATAAGCTGTTTAGATGACCAAAGTCCTTCCTCACAGCATCACACAAACCAGAGCCTGAACTCCGCACAGTGACACTGTGAAACTTACAATCAGACATGTGGTCAGATGTTTTGGCCCTGCACAACATCACAGCTAGTGTTGCGGGGGTTCTGCTTCACATTTACATTTACAACATGTAGCAGATGCCCTTATCCAGAGGGACTTACGCTTATCTCATTTACACAGCTGAGCAGTTGAGAGTTCAGGGCCTTGCTCAAGGGCTCAGCAGTGGCAGATTGGGAGTGCTGGGATTTTAACTCATGGCTTTTTGAACAGTAGTCTAACCTCTTAACCTGTCAGCATCACTGCATGGAATATTTTCGCTCATGACATGGTC
>NC_080732.1:12631849-12636849 GCF_019097595.1 Hemibagrus wyckioides | reverse complement strand
TTCTTCCAGAGAGAATTGCTCCAGGTTCTTGTATGTTGAGTGCAGTTTTCACACATAGGATTCAGATCTGCTCTTGTTCTTGACCACTGTATAACATTCACCGTTTAGGTTTAACCACCTTGGACCATCGTCCTGCTGAAAGCTGACTGAGTAGTTTCTCTTGTTATATCCCCTTGTATTGTACTTCATTCATACTCCATACAAGAAACCCAGACTCTGAGGATGAAAAGCCTCCCTGCAGCATGATGCCTCCATTTAGCCTGTGTTAGGTGTGCACCACATATAGCGGTTTAAACCCTGCCTAATTTCGATTCGTTTCTCAATCTTGGTTTCATCACACCTTCCTTTGGTTCACTTCTTGAACACTGGTTTCTTTCTAACCCTTCTCACCCACACAGGGTTGCCTGGTGCATCTTTACTCCACTCTCTCAGCCACTGTATTCCTGTAGAGCGACCTCCTTAAACAGTCTCGGTCTCCTTTCTGCACTGAACCTTGAAGGACATGTGTCATGTCTAGATGCTGTGACGGAGCTTTCACTTCCTGACTATTGTTCCAACAATGCTTACTGGGATGTCCAACCTCATAGGGATCATTTTACACCCTACTCCTAAAGCGCAATGAATTTATTCCGTAGAACTCTTTTCATTTTCGCTCCTTTCTTTCGGACTGACAGTCTCTTCAAAGCCGGACGGTTATTGTCCAGAAAATGGGAACCGTTTTAATATTTCACACGTCAAGACCAAGGTGCAGCAAAGTCAGTTGTGTCCTCTTAAAGGAAATAGCTTTCATCCGGAAATTTCATGGAACCTTGGGGGTGGGGGGTGGGGGGGAGTGAAAACTTTATCCAAGTAGCATTTGTGTTTCGTTTAAAAAAAAAAAAAAAAAACTTTGCTGACCAATAAATAATTTTCAAAATAAAAATAAATAAATAAAAAACAAAATAAATAAATAAAAAAATACATACTGAAAAAAAAATAATATATATATATATATATATATATATATATATATATTTATAATCTGTAATTCAGAAAAAATCTGAATATTTTTGCATTTATGTTTTCTTAAAGCAGAGATGCCAAAAATAACGGTCAGAACTCGTTCACAGCAAAAATCAGATGCTTCCCTGCTAGAAAACAAAGGTCGCTAGCCCAAACACGTCGCTGCATTCTGAACCGGAGTAGAGGAAAGTGCTAATGCCGTGTTGATGGTATCATTAACTGATGCTTTAGAAACCCAATTAAACATGATTCATTATACACCAGCTGTGTGATATATCATGGTGGGGTATTACAGGTATTACATGTGTTTTCATGGGTTAGAGATAAAATAATGCAAAGTTTTAGTAAGTTAATGGTGAGAAATGGCACCTTTGTGTAATAATAGAACAGGTTTTCATTCACATATACCTAATGGGAAGAACACACCGGCAACAGGTTCTCACACCGCTTCAGTTTACCTTCTCAGAAGTCTCATTAAGGTACGAACTCGCTATAGCTAATTAAGGCATGTGAAAATCTCCTTCACCTATCAGTTCTGGCATGCAAATCGGTGCTCATTACATAGAATGTAAAAGCAAATCAGGGCTTGTATTTGGCGTAGTGAGCTAGCTACTGTTCTAAATACAGGAAATAACATGGAAGAATCTATTACTCAGTATCAAAGCTTTATATAAATCCATTCTGCACTCACTCATATGCACTACTTTCTTCTATCCAGCAAATATTAAACAGTGTCTGATGTCCTGTGGCTGCAGAAAACGGTTTGAAAGTGAAAATGTCCATCTGGTCCATTAATATATGGTGCATTTCTGTAACTAACCCTGAAGGAGATCTCCAGGTTCTCTCCTCCCCAGATGTCCATGCCTGCGTCGTACGTTCCAATCTCCTCAAAGTAATCTCTGTCTATAGAGAACAGTCCACCTGCCATGGTTGGAGTCCTGCACAGAAACACACACACACACATACACACACGCGCACAAAATGCAAATCAGCCCCTTCAGCTTATGGATCATTTATTAAATAAGCAGCAGAGTTCTTTATTTTTCTCCTGGCCCTTTCTCTCTCTCTCTCACTCACTCTCTATCTCTCTCTCTCTCTCTCTCTCCTTCTCTCTCTCTCTGAGGAACAAACAAACACATCGTTCAAGAGAATGAGATCTTATCTTCTGCACTTTTACCTTACCATCTGTTATTGAACCAGTGTTTTTCGAATGCTTTGCTCTCTGTAAATACTGCTCCCTCGTTCTTTCTTTCTTTCTTTCTTTCTTTCCCTGGGCACTCAGCTCTTTCCTGTTTGTCCTCAATCTAGCTTTCGTTCCGCTTGTTTTCCACCGGTTGTTGTTCTCATAGCTCCATGCTTGATTTTCTACTAAACAAAACTGAAAAAGAACAGTGTGAGAAAAGGGAAAAGTTCTAGGAAAGCTAGAACCGGGCTGAAGTTATTCTCAGAAATGGCTGGACGTGCCAGCAGCTCCATGGACTTACAGTACACACTTTTCCATTTTGTTTGTCTTAAAATGGCAGCAGATTTAAAAAAATGAGCAATCCAGTGGTGTGAAAAAGAAAAGAAAAAGCGGCAAAAAGATACGTCCTGGGATTCATTAAGATTAAGCACAATTCTATAACACCCACGTGTAATTGTCTATTCAAGCAAGAGTGAGATTTGGGAATAAACCGTTTTGGGAAGATCATCGGCAACAAAGCACAGACGTTTCTAGCTCACATCTAATATCCTTTACTTTAAAAATAACCCCCTTTCCCCAGTCCACGAGGTGGTACCATTAAAGGGAAAATAAATGTATATAACTGGCCCTTAAGTACCACTGCTGCACCTTTAAAGCTTCACTCTATAAAAGCTCACCACATGAACCATGAACACTAAAGACAGAAAAGAAGTGCCTTGATGATTCCAGCGACGAATAAAAACTCTTTTCTGACCGTGTGTATGGCGTCTATATAAACTGCTGACGATTCAAATCCAGATCATCTAAAAGAAGGAACATAAGACTGTGCCTTAGAAGAGGCAGGATCATGTGGATTAGCACATTACTGACAGTGCCGAGAGCTGAGGGCGCTTTACGTCTACATTACTCAGAGCGAGCAAACAGGAAAAGCTGTAAACAGCCCATAAAAATCACACGTCTGTGTAACTAGCTTTCCAGATGTTTACACACTGATATCTGACTCACTAATGCTGTAACACACCAATATACTACATTCTATAACCCACATAATCTGTCGGCTATTTGTGTTGGTGAACGACTCTAATGTTTATTTATATATGATGTATTTGAGCTTCAACTTTGAGAGACGTGACAAATGAGCTAATTATAGTTTACACGGGAGTTTGTGAGGACAACAGCTAGTCAAAGCTACTGATCTAACACTAATAAAGCCTAATATCGTGTTGGTCCCCCTGACCAGTCATGCACTATGTGTTCTGACACCTTTCTATCAGAACCAGCATTAACTTCTTCTTCAGTAGCTTGTCTGTTGGATCGGATCACACGGGCCAGCCTTCGCTCCCCACGTGCATCAATGAGCCTTGGCCGCCCATGACCCTGTCGCCGCTTCACCATGGCTCCTTCCTTGGACCACTTTTGATGGATACTGACCACTGCAGACCGGGAACACCCCACAAGAGCTGCGGTTTTGGAGATGCTCTGATCCAGTCGTCTAGCCATCACAATTCGTCCCTTTATCAAACTCGCTCAAATCCTTACTCTCGCCCATTTTTCCTTCTTCTAACACATCGACTTTGAGGACAAAATGTTCACTTGCTGCCTAATATATCCATGAGGAGATCATCAGTCTAATTCACTTCACCTGTCAGTGGTCATAATGTTATGCCTGATCGGTGATGAAGTCACATGACAACAAAAAATTCTAAGCTCCTCCGAATATTGTGGAGCTTGTTTTTGTGTTCATTTCTGCGATTCTATCCGCATCTTTCAACTGATCTCATTATCCTGTTTTGCATGTTTACTTCTAATTAACACGCATTTCGGGGTTGTTTCTACCTAAACATGTAAACACCCCAGTGGTGTCTAGGCAAATTGGTTGATTTTGCCGTGCAGTGGAATTAGTTCATTCCACTTGAAACTCTCTCAGGGAATGGAGATTGTGTGCATAAATTAATATGAATAGCAGGTATTACATTCGCAGAAACCTGTTTCTGGTTCATTAGGTTGCGATAATGTGAGGATTTATCAATGGTGAACTGTAATGATCTGAATTTTTCCTTAAAATGATGATTAATAACAAGCGAGGTGGTTTCTAGGCTCCATATCCTCCACATATTAGCACCGGGTCATTAATTATGTCAGATATTTTATTTCACAGGTTCCTTCTGAACAAAACTTAGGCACATTTTTCATTCTTATTGTCTTTCGGATAGCTCGCACATCATACTGGATATACAATAACGCACGAGCTTTGGTTTCTATATCGCTGGAGATTTCAGAATAAAGTGCAGATCGAAAAACTCACTGAATAACTTCACAAATTATGTCTGGAAAATCAGACGTTTTTTTTTTTTTTTATACACACACTTTTTATCTCACTGCACCCACACACATCAGTGTGGAGATAAGTGCAATTGTGTGTGTGATTTTACCTGACAGGCAGTGTTCTGTCTCCTTTCCTGCGGTCCATCTCCCTCTGAGGAACTGGGTACCAGCGGAAGTTCAGTTTCCAGTTAAATCCTCCATACGTCATGTCCGAGCCTGCCATGTACTCGAACGTGTCATCGCTGATCACGTCAATGATGGGGCACACCACCGTCCGTCTGCGTTCACACACAAACACACACACACACACTCAGAGTCAGAAACTCACGTGGACTGATGCCTACAGGAAGCCTGTCAGACTGATTTCATGTTCAATCAATCTGATTGGTCAGAAGCTGTTGGAGAATGAACAAACCAATCAGAGTATAATCACTGATATGGTGACGTTTTCTTCAAGTACACATGTTCATACACACACACACACACGTTC
>NC_080732.1:12619349-12626849 GCF_019097595.1 Hemibagrus wyckioides | reverse complement strand
CTGACCTCATACCCCAAAACAGAAACATGTTCCAATACTTTTGAAGGAATAACATTATGACCACTGCCAGGTGAAGTGAATAAGATGATCTCCTCATCATGGCACCTGTTAGTGGGTGGGATATATTAGGCAGCAAGTGAACATTTTGTCCTCAAAGTTGATGTCAGAAGCAGGAAAAATGGACAAGCATGAGGATTTGAGCTTTGAGTTTGATGAAGGGCCAAATTGTGATGGCTAGACGACTGGATCAGAGCATCTCCAAAACTGCAGCTCTTGTGGGGTGTTCCCGGTCTGCAGTGGTCAGTATCTATCAAAAGTGGTCCAAGGAAGGAACAGTGGTGAACCGGCGACAGGGTCATGGGCGACCAAGACTCATTGATGCACGTGGGGAGCGAAGGCTGGACCGTCCAACAGACGAGCTACTGTTGCTCACATTGCTGAAGAAGTTAATACTGGTGCTGATAGAAAGGTGTCAGAATACACAGTGCAGGATGGGTCAGGGCTGTTTTTGCAGCAACACAATATTAGGCAGGTGGACATAATGTTATGCCTGATCGGTGTATTACACATATAACATCTATTCACATTCACAGTACTTGTCCATGCTGCTTTCAGGTCGTCCTGCAACTCGTTCTGAGTGACCTTTCCTCATCGCTGGCTGTGTAAAGCTGAAATCTCGGGGACGACTAGTTGCGGTTGTGCTTCCGTGAACTTTCCATCTGCATGTAAATCAAACCAATTATACCTATCCTCTGTTGTTTTTTTTCCCCACCTTGTGTTGTTTCTGAGATCTGTAGGAAGCTCCATTTCCTTCCCCATCACTGCTACTTGCTGTGTGAAATCTTCCCAATAAATGGCAAGACCTTTCAGAATGTCATCAGGTGTCATTAATCGGCATGTGGTTTCGCAGCATTTATATGCAGAACTTGATTTATTTAACATTTCCATGTATTTTGTCTGAATATTTTAATCCCAATAATACCCTTAGGCTCCCCTTTATTTTATTTAGCTACTTAAGCCATTCCAATATACAGATTCAGTCCTAATCTCTTAGACAAAGGGTTTTATTAACGTTTTCCTCTTTTAACCAGAGATATTTTTGGTTATGAAACAGATCAGCAACAGTGTACCTTTGATTCTAGCCATTACATTTTCCTCGATTCGTGAGAGCTGGGAGTGCTTGTATCCATTTCATTTCCTCTCCTCATAAGCAGAACGTACTCGTGACGACACGATGGGATTTCCTCTCGCCACACACTGACGAGGTGTAAATCAATCATCCCCCTGTACGTACTCCACAGCATCGGAAAACGGAGCCGTGCTGAAGGGGTTGACAGAAAAAGTGGGAGGTAATAGCGGTCGGGATTGCTCTGGGTGTAGAAGTGTGTCTGTGGCCCTGGGTCAGAATGTTTTCAGCAGTGTGGCGTGCTGCAGGATGTGTGTAAGTGATGTAGGGTCACACAGACCATGGATACAGTGTGTCGAGGAATGGTGGCCAGGTAAGTCGAGCCCCAAGGAATCGGGGGAGAGGGAGAGCGAGAGAGAGAGATGCTGGTAATGGAATAGTATATGATAAAGTGATGGATTCTATACATATCCCAGAAACCATGGATGAATCCATCACGCTCCATCACACACACATAGCCAGGCCACCTGCTGGTGTGTTACTGGGAGGCAGAAGGAATCAGGAGCACTTGGATGAAATGAAGATTGGTGATATAACTGGTTTAAGTATTTCAGAAAGCGCTGATTTCCTGAAACTCACACACAACAGTCTCTAGAGTTTGATGAAAAACAAAAAAACGTCCAGTCAGCAGCAGTTCTGCAGCTGGAAGCGGCTTGTTAGTGCGAGCGAGAAGCTAGGAGCTGACGGGACGTCTACGCTGGCCCAAATAATCATTTTCTACATCTGTGATGAGCGGAAAAGCATCTCGGATCACCCAAAAACCTTGATGCAGAAGAGGAGAAGACCACTCCATTGGGTTCCACCTCCATCAGCTGAATACTGGATAACTGGAAAACGTTCATGCGGCTGAGATGCTGAGAACTGCTGCTAACTGGATCACCATTTTGTGTGTGAAAATCCCTGGAGATCAGCAGTTTCATTCAATCTGATGCTAATAACCATTCCGTGATCGATTTTTCCCCATTATAATACTTGATGTTATAAACTGCACCTCTTGACCTGTACCAGCTTGACGTCCGGCACTGTGCTGCTGCCACATGACTGGCTGATGGGATAATTGTAGAAATGAGCAGAGGTACAGGTGTTCGTATTAAAAGTCCCCACAGCCACGGAGATGACATTATGGATCCTGTTGATACTTGAAAATAAAGGTAATGAATAGCAAGTACAGATGCTGTGCTTTCGAGCAATCGGGATGCTTCTTTAAATAGCTGCTCCGGGAGGAACTACATCTGAATGTATAATTGGTCAGCGCGACTAGAGGACATCCTTAATATTAAATACCCAGGCAGGGGGAATCTCTAGTGGCATTTTTTTTAACTTTCAATTCTCCTGCTGTCCTTAGAACTAGGGTGTGTGTGGGGGGGGGGGGGGGGGGGGGGGAGACACATGGTTCGTTATGCCTGCCTCAATCAAATCAAGTCACAGGTCTCTCTCTCTCTCTGCATGACTCTCTCTGTCTCTTTCTCTGCATGTCTCTCTATCCATCTCTCTCTCTGAATATCTCTCTATCAGTCTCTCTCTCTGCATGTTTCTCTATCTATCTCTCCCTCTGCATGCCTGTCTCTCCGTCTGTTTCTCTGCATGTCTCTCTCTCTCTGCCTGCCTGTCTGTCTGTCTCTCTCTGCATGTCTCTTTATCCATCTCTATCTTCTCTGTCTGTCTGTCTCTCTCTCTGCATGTCTCTTTGTCTGTCTCTCTCTCTC
The DNA here is from genome assembly GCF_019097595.1 of Hemibagrus wyckioides. Lineage (NCBI taxonomy): Eukaryota > Metazoa > Chordata > Actinopteri > Siluriformes > Bagridae > Hemibagrus > Hemibagrus wyckioides. Next base: position 12,623,957 of record NC_080732.1, on the reverse strand, counting down.
TGAATGTCTCTTTGTCTGTCTCTCTCTCTCTGAATGTCTCTCTCTGAATGTCTCTTTATCCATCTCTCCCTCTACATGCATGTCTCTCTGTCTGTTTCTCTGTGTGTGTCTCTCTCTCTCTGCATGCATGTCTCTCTGTCTGTTTCTCTGCATGTCTCTCTCTGTGTCTCTCTCTCTCTGCACGTCTGTCTGCATGTCTTTCTACATGAAAAACACTGAAAGGAGAAAAATCTGGATGAAATCCTGGCTAAGACAGTACCAGTGTTATATTTGGCTGGGGTCGTGTTGTGATGCGCTGCCATGCTGTAAGCTGTTAAAGTCTACAGCATGGTTGGTGATGCTTCCTGGGCCTGGAACCGCCCTGATCTCAGATCAGAAATATCAAACACGCTGATCGAGGCTCTGACTCAAGTGGGTATTAACAAATAACCGGGTGCAAAAAGCCTTGAATCGGGCCATGTCCCCACAATCACTGAGGGGGGCAAATCAACCTAAAATCTGGCATAAATCTGTCTAGTGTGTAGCCACTCTCTCACTCTCCATCTGTCTCTCTTTTTCTCTGTCTGTTCTTCTATCAGTTTCCCTTTCTCTCTCTCTCTCATGGTCTGTCTTTCTGTTGTTTCTGTGCTCTCTGTTTAACTCTCTATTTCTCTGTCTGTCTGTCTCTCTAACTCTGTGTCAGCCTATCTGTTCTTCCAGCTCTCCCTCTCTCTCTCTCTCTCTGTTTATTTCTTTCTCTCTGTCTGTCTGTCCTTCCGTGTCTCACTCTCTCGCTCATCTGTCATCTAAACTGACGTTAACACAACACGGGTCACCAGCCATCTTTTTCCTCTAGATGTAGGCCTTGTTCTCACACACACACACACACACACACACACACACACGCACACACACACACACACACACTACAGTGCGGTCTCCTCCTAGGCCTGGAAACAAAAGCATGTCACATCCCCATGGCACTGGTACACATTTGAGTATATTCAAATGACAGCCTTTTTTTTTTTTTTCCATTGACTCCCTCTGTGTATACAAACCATCACACACACACACACACACACACACACACCTCTCTCGCTGGCGTCATCCACCAGCACCACCTCCTCCAGCAGGTGTCTGGGGGATCTGTTGAGGACGCTGTGCACAGTGCGCAGTAATGTCGTCCACGCCTCGTTGTGGAACACGATGACCACGCTGGTGCGCGGCAGGTCATCTGGATACACCTTCGTTTTACATCTGCAGAGAGAGAGAGAGAGAATCAGAAGTGAGCATGATTTAAAAGTCTGATACTGGTCTGTATGGTAAACAGTGATGTTCTGGCAGTCCCTCTACATTCTGTTGAAGACACAGCAGCCTGTGGAGCACCAACTGTGCTTCTAGCATAAAGCCACTTCCATTTGGAATGCATCATTACATACACTGGAAAAAAAAAAATCTATCTAATATTTTTCACTAAAAGGGTTTTTCTAAGCCAATAATTAGATTACTAAAAACTTATTTCTGGAAATTTATGTTAAGCTTCATGTTAAGATTTTATAGTATTAGCAAATCGGGGCTCAGACAAATCGATAGCCCAGGGGCCTGAAACAATCAGATTTTGGCTCTGGGCCTTTTTCTTGTTTTAAATTCATAGATGCCTACAAAGGAAAAAAAATTAAAAAAAATTTTCGATTGATTTTCACAAAGTGCTTGGAATATAGAATGGCAAACATTGATGCTGTGACCACATACTCTACATAGCCAGAAGTTCTGTATATGTGGTTGTTCACATGTACAGATCGGATATTTGATCACACGGGCCAGCTTTCACTCCCAATGAGCCTTGACCGCCTGTGACCCTGTCGCCAGTTCACCACTGTTCCTTACTTGGACCACTTTTGATAGATACTGACCACTGCAGAACGGGAACACCCCACAAGAGCTGCAGTTTTGGAGATGCTCTGATCCAGTCGTCTAGCCATCACAATTTGGCCCTTCGTCAAACTCGCTCAAATCCTTACACTCTTGCTTCTAACACATCGACTTTGAGGACAAAAATGTTCACTTGCTGCCTAATATATCCCACCCACTAACAGGTGCCATGATGAGGAGATAATTCACGTCATCTCTCAGTGGTCATAATGTTAAGCCTGATCGGTGTAAGTCTAATCTTGAACTTTTTGTACTATATTTCTTAAGTTCTGTAAGGCTGCTTTGACACAAAGTCCATCCTGCCAATGGAAATATGGAGAAATGATCTTAATACTATTCCTTCCTTAAGAAAATAAAATAAAATAAGCATAGACATATTTTTTTTGCAATCTTCTAAAGAGACTTATTCTGGTCAAATATAAGCAGCCTGACACATCACCTTCTTAGTGTGGACTAAAGTGACCGAAGTGGTTCCATTTAATGCATTTAACTTGTGTCATACTTTTTTACTGATGCTGATGTTTTCCCTGATGTTTTTAAGACAATCAGAAACCTACAGCAAATGTAATGAAGGTCATGACGATTCCAATGAGGCATCGTTACTCGCATGATTCCTTCCAAATACCTCACAGAAAGAGCTCAGGAGTGGTGCAGTGGTGCAGGGAGGGAAGTAAAAATTCTCCCTCTGCTGTACATCAGAACAAACACTAGCCAAATGTGGGCATCCGTGATCCTGTGTATGCAGAAGAAGGTAGACAGGGCTTCCATCTTTCAATAGTGCATTGTCTCAAGGGGGTAGTTTAGTCTGAAACAGCAGGGTTTACATGAAAAACTGGTAATGTGAAAGCTGTACACAAATGCACCAGGGTTCGACAGAATCAAAAGACCAGCGCTGTGGGGGAAGAGGGAACAATCACACTCACATTCACTGCAGCAAACATGCCCAGTGTGAAAACCACCACGATGTGGCTTTACAGAAACCTGGATGTAGAATTAGATCTTTAATGAACAAGCCAGAGGTGACAACAGCAAGAAATGTCAATGCAAATGGCCACTAGGTTCAAGTTTGCCCACTACTAAAAGATTAATGCTTGCACCAAGTGATGTCTCTGTCTGTCTCAGTTCAGTTCAGCAGTGCTTTACTGGCGTGGATGTTAAAAATCACATTGCTGCTAAAGCAAATAGTGCAGGGATATTAAACTTAAAGTTGTAAAACACTGTGTGTGTATAGAGGGGGAGAGAGAGAGAGAGAGAGAGAGAGAGAGAGAGAAAGAGAGAGAGAGAGAGAGAGAGAGAGAGAGAGAGAGAGATGTTTCTGTGGTGCAGTAATTTGATAATTATAGCTGCACTGACCATAAATCCTAATTTAGCTTCATTTGGCATCATTAGTTGTACTGCATAACTGAACTCTTTACTTGAGGAGTACAGAATGTTACCAACTTTATATATTTGTCAGTTCTTGATGATATGATTGATATGATTCATTACTAAAATGTAATGTCAAATGTGCTAAAATGTCAAGTTTGTGCAGTTCAGTACAAAAAAAATAAACCTATTAAACTAAAACAGATTCTTTCAGTTCATCCACATTTAAAATGTATCATAGTAACCTAACATGCACTACAGTTACATCATAGTACGCACTATAATGACATCATAGTATACCAACACGCAGAATAATGACATCATAGTGTACCAACACGCAGAATAATGACATCATAGTATACCAACACGCAGTATAATGACATCATAGTATACCAACACGCACTATAATGACATCATAGTATACCAACACGCAGAATAATGACATCATAGTATACCAACACGCAGAATAATGACATCATAGTATACCAACACGCACTATAATGACATCATAGTATACCAACACGCAGAATAATGACATCATAGTATACCAACACGCAGAATAATGACATCATAGTATACCAACACGCAGTATAATGACATCATAGTATACCAACACGCACTATAATGACATCGTAGTATACCAACACGCAGAATAATGACAACATAGTGTACCAACACGCAGAATAATGACATCATAGTATACCAACACGCAGTATAATGACATCATAGTATACCAACACGCACTATAATGACATCATAGTATACCAACACGCACTATAATGACATCATAGTATACCAACACGCAGAATAATGACATCATAGTGTACCAACACGCACTATAATGACATCATAGTATACCAACACGCAGTATAATGACATCATAGTATACCAACACGCAGTATAATGACATCATAGTGTACCAACACGCACTATAATGACATCATAGTATACCAACACGCAGTATAATGACATCATAGTATACCAACACGCACTATAATGACATCATAGTATACCAACACGCACTATAATGACATCATAGTATACCAACACGCAGTATAATGACATCATAGTGTACCAACACGCACTATAATGACATCATAGTATACCAACACGCAGTATAATGACATCATAGTATACCAACACGCACTATAATGACATCATAGTATACCAACACGCACTATAATGACATCATAGTATACCAACACGCACTATAATGACATCATAGTATACCAACACGCACTATAATGACATCATAGTATACCAACACGCACTATAATGACATCATAGTATACCAACACGCACTATAATGACATCATAGTATACCAACACGCA
>NC_080732.1:12609349-12614349 GCF_019097595.1 Hemibagrus wyckioides | reverse complement strand
TTAGTCACTTCACCTCTTAGTGCTCATAATGTTATGATCGGTGTATATATCACTATCATATATTGCGGGATGAAGGAGAACAGTGTGTGATATTGTGTCACATGCTCTCTTCACTCTCATTCGTAATCACTGCGCTCCATAATGTTCAAAAAAAATTTCTCAACTCCATCGCCTTGCCGGACACGGCCCAACGGTTTACTGTTACTCATGTCTCCAGATCTTTCTGGCCGCTTTGCTGTATTATCAGCAACTGGTAATATGGCTATGAGAGGAGGGGGGAGTGGCTAGATAGACCCAACCCATGTACATTCATCATTATAGTAAAAGCTGCTTATGAATTGTCTGCAGATGCTCGTTGATCTTCAGGACTGTAAATATCCGTAACGGGTTAATTACATGGAACCAATTTGTTTTTTCAGATAATGATCCGAAAACAACATGCTCATAACTTCAACCCCTGTTCAAGTTCATGTGAAGACACTCACGGTTTCATCTTCTTGCCGAACATCAGAAAGATTCATCTGTCTCTCTGATATAAAGTCTATCACTATTAGACTCACAGAAAATATGCTAAAAGGAAAAAAATATCTAAAACAACATGATTTATTGTTGATCTAATGCGAGGACAGGACACTGAATCTCATCACTGAAATGGAGTATTTTTAATCAAAGGCATAAACACTTTTTTTTGCCTCGAGAACTCTCTCTTAGAATTAGAATTTTTCACCAAGATCAGTCCTCTAGTGGCTGTTACTTCTGGCTGGAAACAAACTTCCTCTAAAGAACCAGTGACTTCCTATGGCACAATGCGGTGTGTGTAAAAATAACTTTTTAAACTGTAAAATTCTCAGCCAGAAAGCTTCAAGTTGCAAGGAATTCGGATTTCAGTGTCAACTTCACACTTCTGCTTTGTTTATGTCTGTGTGTATTAGGAATCCTTAAGAGAGAAGTGACATCATACTGCACCACAGCTAAAATACCCAGGCTGGAAAGAGCAAGCAAACACACACACACACACACTCTAGTGTGACCTCTTTTGCCCACTCATCTCCTCACACATCTCCAAACAGCATGTCCTCTATTTTCACCAGCAAACATGAGCGCACACACACACACACACACACACACACACCATGTCAGAGTAAAGCCTATATTTCAGACAGGGTATAGCACATCTTATCATGTTGACTCAACAAATAACCAAGGCTGCTTTACGCTGTCTCTGTCTTTCAGAACATGACAATACATTTATAATGACAGCATATACTATACAAAGCAAATACACAAAGACGAGCAAAGAACCAGCCAATCAAACCCCTAGTTCTGGACATGAATAGAGAAAGAAAAGCTATCTTTCTCTGTCTCTTTCTCTCTCTGTCTCGGCTGCTCTGTATGATGGCTGTCATTCTTGGCAATGGTTCCTCTCCAATGTTGCAGAAAAGCTTAAAAGTATTTTTTTTTTAAAAAAACAAAGATATATCGGTCATGTTTTTATCAGTTTTGTTCGGAAATGGGACGACTGTACCGTTTCCTGTCATTGTTGGTATTGCTATTCTGATAACAGATAAATAGTAAAACTGAGGACCAAAGGGAAACTGCATACCCGAGAATAAAAAGTCACAACCAAAATTTGATGATGTTAGTAAGATTTATAGACAGGCTAACTTCCCACCATTCTTTAAAAAAAACAAAAAAACAACCTTAAATGTATGGGCTAGCATCTTTGTGGCATTCTTACTTTAGCAGACGAATTTCAACATAACAAATGAATCAAACATTTAATAGGAAAACAAGCCAACCAAAGACAAAAACAACAAACCAAAGAAGAAACCAAGTGACCTACCACATACCAAAACCACCAGCAAACCACCCAAACACAGAAAAACAACTAGCAAACCACCCAAACAACAAACCAAACAACCAACCAGCAAACCACCCAAACACAGAAAAACAACTAGCAAACCACCCAAACAACAAACCAAACAACCATCCAGCAAACCACCCAAACAACCAACCAGCAAACCACCCAAACAACAAATCAAACAACCAACCAGCAAACCACCCAAACAACAAACCAAACAACCATCCAGCAAACCACCCAAACAACCAACCAGCAAACAACAAATCAAACAACCAACCAGCAAATCACCCAAACAACAAACCAAACAACCATCCAGCAAACCACCCAAACAACAAACCAAACAACCAACCAGCAAACCACCCAAACAACAAACCAAACAACCATCCAGCAAACCACCCAAACAACAAACCAAACAACCATCCAGCAAACCACCCAAACAACAAACCAAACAACCAACCAGCAAACCACCCAAACAACAAACCAAACAACCATCCAGCAAACCACCCAAACAACAAACCAAACAACCATCCAGCAAACCACCCAAACAACAAACCAAACAACCATCCAGCAAACCACCCAAACAACCAACCAGCAAACCACCCAAACAACAAATCAAACAACCATCCAGCAAACCACCCAAACAACAAATCAAACAACCAACCAGCAAACCACCCAAACAACAAACCAAACAACCATCCAGCAAACCACCCAAACAACCAACCAGCAAACCACCCAAACAATAAATCAAACAACCATCCAGCAAACCACCCAAACAACAAACCAAACAACCAACCAACCAGCAAACCACCCAAACAACTAACCAAACATCCAACCAGCAAACCACCCAACACAGAAAAACAACCAGCAAACCACCCAAAGAACCAACCAAAAACAAAACCACCCAAACTACCAAGACACCAACCAAAGACCAAAACAACCAGCAAACCACCCGAACTACCAACCAAACCAAACAACCACTAAGCAACCAAATAAGCAACAAACCACTCAAACAGCCAGCAGACAAACCAACCACATAACAAAACAACCAATCAAAAAAACACAAACAAAACAGCTCAACCAACCAAACCAATGAAACATCCAAAGACCAACATAACCAACTAACAAAAAAAAAAAACAGGGAACAAATCATCCAATCAAAACAAACCATCCTACCAAAAAAACTGACCAAACTGACCAACCAAGACAACCAAACAAACAATCCACTAATTAACAACTAAGCCAAACAACCAATGAACAAAAATAACAGCCAATAATTAAACCAATTAACAAAACACCAAACCAACCATAATACTGGGGACAAAAAAAAAAAATCTATAATAAAAATATATAAATAAAATTAAATGAATAATCCATTATAGTCTAGTGTAAATTTTATTAAAAGAAAACTAACAAGTAAAATAGGTGTCAAACGTTTTTAGTACCTATTTACTGGTTTATGCACAAAAATGGAAGCAGCCTTAAAGTAAATGTATACAGAAACAAAAAATAATGTAAAACAAGTAATTCAAGGCCTGGAATGAAGTAGCAGCAAATATTTTTTGCTTCTAGCAAGCAACAAACACTAGCAGTGATTACACACACCCCTGGATTTACTAAAGTACATGTGAGGTAAATCATTTCGGTTCATCTTTCCTTTGAAAAGACTAAACTACAGCTAAATCCAAATTAGCTCGCAGAATTAACAGGTCATAGTCAAAAATAAAAAGGTCCGAGGTCTTGTACAAACAAAGTAGTGTTAGGAAGACTGACAAACCCCTCCCGTGACTGCAGGTGAACCACACGAGTCAGGAACTTTCACACCGGCAGTTTAGTCTGAAACTGAGCAGGGTTTTAGAGGTAAAACTGGTCATGTGGACAGGAAGCGCACTGTGGTTCTCAACTCAAGATGCGACACTGATGTATGACCTCCATCAGGTAGTTTATAGTCAGCTGTGCAAGCAAACGTGTTGCTGGTGTGATTCTGGTGTCAAAACGATTATTAGAAATAAAAAGACACCAGTGTCTGGATTTTCAGTTTCAGCGTGGAGAGGAAGCGTATTGGGAAACCAGGGACTACACGGAAGGCTTACCTCACCTTGGAGGTGTGCGCCATGGGAAAGATCATTAAGCCAACTTGCAGAGACAGCCCTTGCTTCTCTTCAAGTGAAGCCCTTGTGACCCTGTTGTCATGGCAAACTAGTTTCCATGGTCGCGCCTTCCGAGACCATCCAGAAGAGTCACATTGTGAGGAAAATGAAGCCGGGAGCACTTTGATTGCACACCTACGAGACAACTTTTTCACCACTTCTCAAGGACGAGGAGTCTGAGTCGGCTGAGACGGATAAATACATGGACACACACACACACAGTTGTGACAGCTTCTATAAGGCGTTATTTACATTAATACAGACGTTTGACTCAGACATTCCTTCTAATGAATATAATCTTAAAAATAAACCAAACGTCTGATGGCTAGCAGTTGTATGTATTTTGCAGGATAACAGCTAACTGCTATCAAAGGTGATGGCATGAGACACTTCTTTAATCTTTGGCATTATTTCGGCTTGACTCACAAAGGAAGTGCACACCTCAGGGCTCGGTACTCATGCAGTGCTCTCACAATCTTTGTACACAGTCAGGTCTTCTCCATGAGATTAAGAGTAAGTAAAGGCTCGGGTTAATCTCTAGCCGGTGTTAAGTTTGTTTCGATTCAGCGGGGGCGTGGCTTAACGCAGGCTTGATGTGCTTCAACGCACGCCGTCGCTCTGACTTCCTGTTCCAGCAGAAAATGCGATATCATATGGAAAGAAATCAGAGCTAAGAAGCTATTTCATGGGAACTTGAACAGCTATTAGCTAGCTGCCACGCTTCTGTAAACATGAACCTCTGTTCAGCCCATTGCCTGCTGATCTGTTATGCACGGCATCCAGATACAGATAGGATTATTATACCACACAGACTGCTTATCCCCCGCATTACAGATATCGAGAAACAAATATTGAACATTATTTAATATTTCCAGTTTAGAATAGCACGGCTTGCACTTGATTGCGAGTCCGTTTGAGACAAAGAGATTCTAGTCACGCCTCTGGACGATCCCTGGAAGCATTTTCTGATGACTTGGACAACAATAATAGTC
>NC_080732.1:12586849-12601849 GCF_019097595.1 Hemibagrus wyckioides | reverse complement strand
CTCACTCCCACACAGTCTCACTCCCTAACTCACTCCCACACAGTCTCTCTCACTAACTCACTTCCACACAGTCTCACTCCCTCTCTCACTAACTCACTCCCACACAGTCTCCCTCCCTCCCTCACTAACTCACTCCCACACAGTCTCACTCCCTCCCTCACTAACTCACTCCCACACAGTCTCACTCCCTAACTCACTCCCACACAGTCTCCCTCCCTCCCTCACTCCCACACAGTCTCACTCCCTAACTCACTCCCACACAGTCTCACTCCCTCCCTCACTAACTCACTCACACACAGTCTCACTCACTCCCTCTCTCACTAACTCACTCCCACACAGTCTCTCTCACTAACTCACTCCCACACAGTCTCACTCCCTCCCTCACTAACTCACTCACACACAGTCTCACTCACTCCCTCTCTCACTAACTCACTCCCACACAGTCTCACTCCCTAACTCACTCCCACACAGTCTCACTCCCTCCCTCACTAACTCACTCCCACACAGTCTCACTCCCTAACTCACTCCCACACAGTCTCACTCCCTAACTCACTCCCACACAGTCTCACTCCCTAACTCACTCCCACACAGTCTCACTCACTAACTCACTCCCACACAGTCTCTCTCACTAACTCACTCCCACACAGTCTCACTCCCTAACTCACTCCCACACAGTCTCACTCCCTCCCTCCCTAACTCACTCCCACACAGTCTCACTCCCTAACTCACTCCCACACAGTCTCACTCCCTAACTCACTCCCACACAGTCTCACTCACTAACTCACTTCCACACAGTCTCACTCCCTCTCTCACTAACTCACTCCCACACAGTCTCACTCCCTCCCTCACTAACTCACTCCCACACAGTCTCACTCCCTCCCTCACTAACTCACTCCCACACAGTCTCTCTCACTAACTCACTCCCACACAGTCTCCCTCACTAACTCACTCCCACACAGTCTCACTCACTCCCTCCCTCACTAATTCACTTCCACACAATCTCACTCACTCACTCCCTCCCTCCATCCCACACAGTCTCCTTCCGTCCCTCACTCACTTCCTCCATCACTCACTCCCTCACACACACACACACACACACACACACACTCAGACTAACCTTTGCCAACAGGTTGGCTTTGCCTCTAAGAGCAGAGTGACCTGATTGACGGTTGGCGTATCAGGCGCAGAAGCTGCACTGGAGCCAAACTGGTATTCAGTGCTGCCAAAAGCAGGCCAGAAGGTTTCCCAGTGAAAGCCGGGGCACGTCAGAGTCACACCTACGCTCTGCGTTTTAGCCGAGCGGATCTAAACAGGCGCACAGTGTATGTTTATCGTCGGCTTATCTGTCTGCCTCCGTCTCTCTCGGGCAGACAGAGGAAGTTTGATGGTGAGCGCGGGTTGGAACTTTGTAATTGGCACGCTCTTATCTTTTAATTGAATGTGTCAATTCTATTGGAAGCCCCTTTTATTTTTTTTATTCTTCTTTTTTTCCCCGGAACGAGACGGAAGGGATGGAAAAGCCGTCTGGTAATTAAGTAGTGGGAGAAAAAGTAAACACATTTCATGGATCAGTGTTTGCATTCCGCTTGCTACACCAGCCAAACACACACACACACACACACACACACACGTCATATTCCGCATATGACAACATTCCATGAAAATAACTATTATTGCAGGTAATTAATTGTACACAACACCTGAATCTAAGCAGAACCATCATCCTGTAACCAGAAACATTTAGAGTCTTTCATTTATTTTAAATATATAAGACGCAGGTTTATGTAAAGATCCAAAGGCTTATGGGGAACAGCCAAATGACCACAAGGTCAAAACCAATCCTAGTGGGGACATTTTGTGCTTACCAAGATAAAACCTCTCTCACTCTCTCTCTCTCTCTTTCTGTCATTTGCATGCTCTCTCTCCATCTCTCTCTCTCATTCTTAATCTCTCTCTCTCTCATGCTCCCTTTCTTTTGCTCTCTCTCTCTCTCTCTCTCTCATGCTCTTTCTTTTGCTCTCTCTCTCTCTCTCTCTCTCTCTCTCATGCTCCCTTTCTTTTGCTCTCTCTCTCTCTCTCTCTCTCATGCTCTTTCTTTTGCTCTCTCTCTCTCTCTCTCTCTCTCACATGCTCCCTCTCTCTCACATGCTCCCTCTCTTTTGCTCTCTCTCTCTCTCTCTCTCTCTCTCTCTCTCTCACATGCTCCCTCTCTTTTGCTCTCTCTCTCTCACATGCTCCCTCTCTTTTGCTCTCTCTCTCTCTCTCTCTGTCATTCTCATGCTCTCTCTCCATCTGTCTCTTTCTTAATCTCTCTCTCTCTCATGCTCCCTTTCTTTTGCTCTCTCTCTCTCGCATGCTCCCTTTCTTTTGCTCTCTCTCTCTCGCTCATTCTCTCACTTTCTCCCTCTCTTTTGCGCTCTCTCTCTCTCTCACTTTCTCCCTCTCTTTTGCACTCTCTCTCTCATGCTCCCTTTCTTTTGCTCTCTCTCTCTCTCTCTCTCTCTCTCTCTCTCTCGCATGCTCCCTCTCTTTTGCTCTCTCTCTCTCTCTTTCCGTCATTCTCATGCTCTCTCCATCTCTCTCTCTCATTCTTAATCTCTCTCTCTCTCATGCCCCCTTTCTTTTGCTCTCTCCCTCTCTTTTGCTCTCTCTCGCGCTCATTCTCTCACATTCTGTCTCTCTTGCTCTGTCTATCTCTCTCATTCTGTCACCGTAAGTATTATATGTATTTCAAATGTTTTTTTTTAAATCCATCCATCCATCCATCCATCCATCTTCCCCTGTGAATGTGTAATATGCTGCTAAAGTGAACAAATAATTGGATTAATTAAACGACCATCAAAAGTCTCTCTCTCTCTCTCTCTCTCTCTCTCTCACACACACCTCATATTCTCCTTAATGAAGCCCTTCTGTCACTGTAATTATTAATGCAGGGAATTAACTGTATGCTACACCTGAATCAAACCTTAGCCATAACCTCAGTAACCAAAAAGAAATATTCTGGTTCTTTTCATTCGTTGTTTTTTTTTTTTAATAAAAGCTCAGCCAGACTCAATCTTTTGGGAAAATTGTGTGCTCACCAAGATATAAGAACATACCTGCTTTCTTACTCGCTCTCACTCTCTCTCTCACACACACACACACACACACACACACTTCAATCATGCTAGAGGCCTCAGACAATACAGTGCTCCATCAGGCTGAAGTCATGGTCCATGGCCACACTGCTAAGTCAATCAAAAGTACAGATACAATCAATACACTGTATAGTGCTACACACACTCTCTCTCACACACACACACACACACACACACGCACACACTCACCCTTCAAGCCGAACGTCGGGCAGTGAGCGGTTGAGTGCGATCATCTCGCTGGCCATCAGGTTGAACTGATTGATCTTGAACATCTCCTTCATATTCTCCTGCTGCTCTTTGGGGATCACCACCGGCTTCCCCATTTCACCCGGACCTTCATGAGCCCTCGGGACCACCTCTGCAAGAAACCAAATAACCATTAGGTTGATGCTGTCCATGCAAACCAGGCTCACAGGACACGACGACAAAGTGCTGCATGTGTGCGCTGTACGTAACTGGTGTGTGTGTGTGTGTATGTGTTTCTGTTCTATTACACTCTATAACACGGGTCGTTAACTTTCAGATCGTGGCTCAGATGAGGACACAAATAAACTATTTCGGCGGACCGAACCAAACATCTGTAAGGAGAAAATAGCTGTAGAGGAGCTCCTAAACGACATGAAAACCTTGCCCATAGTCCAGCGAGCTATTCACGTCACCTCTCTGTGGGTTTCAATGTTATGGCTAATGAGTGTATGACGCTGGCTAACGTGAACCAAAGATATTAAAATGAAAGGTTATATTGCAATACATTTATTTTGAGAGAGATTTTTATCACGATATCTTTTTATACATCTATAAAAACAGTCTTAAAAAAATAATTAATAAATAAATAAATAAATAAATGATTTGATCATATTATTCTACTGTTTTTTTTTACTGATTTTTCTTCCTTTTCATTGTTAATATATAGCTTCACACATTAAATACAATTCATATTTTAATGGTGTATTTTTGTATAAATATTTACAGTTAATACTGGGGGTTTTTTTCTACAGGAAGAAATTAGTGCTAAGTCAATAATGAACTTCACTGATCTACTACTTCCTCAAGAGCTCTTCGTTGCTGCATTAAATAAATAATTATAAATAATTTACATTATTTACTGTCCAGTGTCATCTAAATGAGGATGAGGTTCCCTTCTGAGCCTCAAGGTTTCTTCCTCATATCATCACGTCACCTCAGGCTTGCTCATTAGGGATAAAATAGTAACTTAACTTTAAGCTATGTTTCTTTACTGCTTTTAGACAATATCCATTGTTAAAAAGCGCTATACAAATACAGAATATGGTCACATGTTGCTTGGGCATTTTTGCTCAATAAAGAAATATCTGTGAACTCCTTTCTGTCCTTCATTTAGTCCTGAGGGGGATACAAACATTTGCACGTGGCTGTAGCTAATTCCCCTAACAACACAGGAAGCGTATTATGGGATACGTCCTGCATATCAGTGTACTGCAGACAATCAAGGTTGTAACGTTATGTGTCTCTGGACCAGACTCGGGTCAGGCTGCATGCGAGTGAAGCGGCGGCGTGATCATGAGGGTCTGCGCTGCGATGAGGTTGCTCAAAAAACAAAACAAGTGGAACTCCAGCCTGTAGAACATGGCCTGGATATGCAGGAGCCTTGGTTGAAAGCTGAGGTGAGGTTCGTACACAGATCGCTGTGGGTTTGTGGTGCAGTGTGGGCGAGGCCAAATACGGCAAGACTGGGGGAAAAAAAAAAAAAGAAAAGGAAAATGCTGGGAAATGCGTCCTTTTTTTAAAAACGTTCATAAAGATCCAAAATACCCGGAAAGGCTGAAAATATCCGTTCTGACAACATAATTTTACGAGACAGATTTGCTATAACGAGATGTCTAGACGCATAGATTGCTAGCTTAAATGATTTTTCCAGGGCTAAAGCGATGATGAACAATTAATCTATCTGTCTTTAATCTGTAAATCTCTTAAAGACCAATTTTTGGGGCTTTTTTCTCATCAAGAAATAATGTTTAATGTGTGTGTGTGTGTGTGTGTGTGATCCTGTACTAAGCTATGATGAGGAAAGCCAAATGAATGCTTTAGTGAGATTAAGGTCAGTTTTTCGGCACTGACAAAGAGATTATGTTATCTTTAGCATATTAACGTCTCCGCCTCTTTAATCCTGAGTGTCTTTATGCTCTCTGTGTGTGTGTGTTTCACTTAAAATTAAATAAAAAATTATTACCAACATACAAATGACGCCTTTGTTCCGTGTGTGTGTGTTGAGAATAGAACCAAACACAAATAGATCATTTTGAACGATTCTAAATGAATATAAATACAGATATTAATAGCGGGCGCACTATTTGTTTTTGTTTCAGTGATTGGCAGAAAAATTCACAGTGCATCAGGTCAAGACTGTTGGTGCGTCTGGAGACTGGGATCCCATGGGACGGCGCAAAAAATAAGTGCATTTTTCCTCATAAACGAGAGTCAGAAAACTAATATCTGAATGTGTGGGATTAAAATCTCTAGCTAAGACCGGTTATGAAGGCCGGTGATATAGCGGAGGTCAAGGTTTTTTGTTGTTACATATTACAGCTATGTAGTACCGCCCCCTTCCCAGGAATTCAACATTATGTATTCAACACACTTAAATATCTCCTTAGCTGGTAACCTGGGGTTAAATTAGACCAGTGGCCACTTTTCAGCCTAGCTAATGAAGTTTAAGTTCAACCAGAACACCAGAGCACACGCGCCCTCGCCCAGTGAGCTAGCCAATGACGCCATCGCCGGTCTAGAATCAATCTGTAAATCCCCAAAACCTGTCAAAAACCCTCCACCAGAAGCATTGGAATCTGTTCCTGCTGACTTGTAGACAGTCTGTATTTTTTGTTCTAGTCCGGCTCTTAAGCATTTCAGCCACATAGAGCCAATTAGCTGAGTCAGCCATCCTATGAGCTGGAAAAAGAGTGAAAATGTGCTGCGATTCGAAAGCTGGAATGAAGTCCCACAGGGAGTCAGCACTTTACCACAAACTACTACTCATCAGATTAAAGATAATAGCCTTTACAGTTATCCGACCATCCTTTCATCCTTTGCAATCCTCCACCAAATCCGTCGCAACCGAGAACCTCGTACACTCCTTTTCCCTCGTCCCGGAGCTCAGTGATTAGTCTGGTTTAAAATGGACACGTTTTCATGAGGAGCCCAGATGTTATGTTCATTTGATTGTTTTAATGTGAGTTGTGTTTGCCTGTAGCAATCAGAAAGTGTTCACTTAATGAAGTAACGTTATTCCGAATAAACATATATAATTATGCAACAGTTAGCTCCGGTCCACTAATTTGATTGGTCGAGCAGTGTTCCAAAAGCGCTTATGTTTACTATAACCGCACTGAGACGGGTCACTCCGCTCATCTGCGTCCGGATCCCACTTCCCGGTTTGAAAGCGTTACTAAAGCAGTGCTCAATACTCGATCCATACCGGAAACACGATTTGCACTGCCATGTTCCTCAATCAGCAATTGCAGTAGACGAATGAGTGAGTGAGAGAACGATTGAGAGAGGGAGTGAATGAATGAATGAATGAATGAATGAATGAATGAATGAATGAACGACTGAATTCATTTATGAATAAATCAATTGAATAATTTGTGTGTTTCTCAGATGCGGACATTTGTTAACGTACGCTAAAATAAGCAGAAGTGTTAAGCAGAACGTGAAGGACGGAAGGAATTAATTCATTTATGAATAAATAAATTGAAAAAATTATTAAGTATCTTGTGTGTTTCTTAAATGAAGACATTATTTAAAGTATGCTGAAATTAGTAGAACATATCTTCAGAAAATTAAATATTAAATGTAAAACACACACACACACATATATATATTATATACATTGTATTACCCAAATGAAGTCCAGCAAATGTAAAATATTTAATGTAATTTTTTTTATTTATTTTATTTTATCAATTTAATTTAATCAATTACTCAATTTAATCAACATAATTTAATGTATTTTACCAAAAAAAAAAAAATTTAGCTAGCTAGCTAGCTTACATGCTATTGCATGAGTGTGGATTGTTCGTGATCCATTTCAGCTAGTGAAGCAAAAAGTTTGATGAAGGACCAAATTGTGACGGCTAGACGACTGGATCAGAGCATCTCCAAAACTGCAGGTCTTGTGGGGTGTTCCCGGTCTGCAGTGGTCAGTATCTATCAAAGGTGGTCCAATGAAGGAACAGTGGTGAACCGGCGACAGGGTCATGGACGGACAAGGCTCATTGATGCACGTAGGGAGCGAAGGCTGGCCCGTGTGATCCGATCCAACAGACGAGCTACTGTTGCTCAAATTGCTGAAGAAGTTTAATGCTGGTTCTGATGGAAAGGTGTCAGAATACACAGTGCATGATGGGTCAGGGCTATTTTAGCAGCAAAAAGGGGACCAACACAATATTAGGCAGGTGGTCATAATGTTATGGCTGATCTTGTGTTTAATTTAACTGTTGTTAACCGTCTGCACACAGAAAGCAAAATAACAGGATGCACTGGGATCAAGTGCTATTTTAAAAGCTGTCAAAAAATGCCGGTCAAACCCTATAGTTAAAAAAAAAAACTACAATATTAATACATATAGTACACGTTACATTTGATGGTATATGTTTTTTTTTTAATATAATTTCCTTTTTATAGTCACTTGCTTAATTTAGTCCGCATTTTCTATCCTCCATTTTTTAAAGGTTAAAGGTAACAACAAAAGATCTGACTTCACACAGGTGAGTTTTAATAAAACGGAGGAAATATATTTAAGTAGCTACATAACTAGACTCAGAATCCGAGGAAGTTTCCTTCTGTTGCTATCAACAGCCTTCGATATTAAAATCACCATCTCTCTAATCTCTCTCTCTCTCTCTATGCAGCCCAGGGTCTTAACTCTAACTCCTATCAGAAAACATACAGAACGTCATATACAGTGACTAATCACTCAGTAGAGACCATTTGCATTGAAGGATCAGGAAACCTTCAAGCATCTCTGTTCCTGTCTCAGCAATCCTCATACGAAATGGAAATGCACACACACACACACACGATCAGGAACGCTAGATCAGTGCTGCTGACTGAATTATAGAACATATGCATAAACACAGACGTGTGAGTGATACAGTCAGGCTTCTCAGCAGTCATAGTTTTGAGTTCGGAAAACACCTGTATTTCCCTAATGAACACTTTATAACCACTTCATATTTATAGCCATAAACTATTCAATAACCATATTAGAATAAAAATGTAACTGCTGTCACCGATCAGTCATGTTAGTAGCTTATTTGAGATTTATGAATTTTAGTCGCCAATGCCAATTTTTCCTCTTTCCAACACATCAGCATCAAGAACTGACCGGTCAACTGCTGTCTAATTAATTCCACCCCTTGACGTGTGAAGACATAATGAACGTTATTCAACTCACCTGTCAGTGGTTTTAATGTTATGGCTGATGGGTGTATGATGCTAGCTAAAGGCCTTGTCCACACTAATACGTTTTTGTGTCGCACACAAAAGGCTTTTAAAAACCATGACGCATTTTTAGTCATGTGACCAATTCAGCCAAGGTGAAGTCTACATTCTTGCTCAAGTAAAGTCGTCTTTATGTGTAACATATACATTACTGCACAGTGAAATTGGCCACCATTGAGCCCATGAGCAAGACCCCCAACCCACCCTGCTCCAGGGGCGCTGTATGATATGGCGGTACTGGGGTATGGACCCCGATCTTCCGGTCAACAACCCAGAGCCTTAACCACTTGAGCTACCACGGCACTCCTGTGTTATTCGCGACAACTACTCCATCTCACTGGAAATGCCATATTGCCGTGACGTTCAAAGAGATCATGATAGATTATATTCACTGAGGAAGAGACAGGAGTCAGAGGTAGCAGAGCTGAAGACGTTGAGGTTCTCTTTGGGAGTGACAAGGTTGGACAGGATTAGGAACGAGTACATCAGAGGGACGGCTCATGTTGGGGGACAAAGTCAGGGAGGACAGATTGAGATGGTTTGGACATGTTCAGAGGAGGGAGAGTGAGTATATTGGTAGGAGAATGTTGGACATGGAGCTGCCAGGCAGGAGGTAAAGAGGGAGGCCAAAGAGGAGGTATATGGATGTAATAAATGAGGATATGAAGCTAGTGGGTGTAAGTGTTGAGGATGCAGAAGATAGGGATAGGTGGAGGGAGATGATTCGCTGTGGAGACCCCTGAAGTTAAAAGCCGAAAGAAGAAGAAGAAGAAGATCATAATAGATTATATCACAATACATGTTTCTGCTGTATAACAATAGCGCTATTTTTTAATAAACATTATTCCACAGTTTAGCATTTTTTCCCTTTTTTTCCAGTGTTGGCCCCAATAAATAAAATGATAATTTAATTCATATATTAATTGTGTATTTCTGGACACGAGGAAACCTACAGAATCCACACTTCTGCTGTAAATCAAACAGACGTTTGGTATTTATTGTTAATTATTTGGTGGTAAACAATAGCGATGGGGAAATGTACAGTACATTCATTCCATTTGCAGTTGTGGTACTTATTAATGCAGGTCAATACTCAAGTCCAATATTACCAATAAAATATTCACACATTTCAATACTAGTTGTATTGTTGAAGGCCTTCGTGTGAGTTATTGAAAATAATGAATAATATCGATGGGGGAAAATGGTTCAGTTGTTCATTGGAGCAGAACATGTTTTATCCCAGACTCGTATCATATTCTCTGACAATATGTTAAGATATTTTTCTTCTTTTTTTTTTAAAAGGATTTCCTTGCAAATCTAACAAACATCATCTGTGTTTATCTTGACTAGATTACACACAATACAAGGTATTCTACTGTTACTTCCACTTCATGAGCCGCTACAAAAGAGTCGCGTTGTGTCTCTGAGAGAAAACCAAACTGCAGAGAAATGCTAATTATGGTCGGGTTGTCATATTTTGTAAAATAGGAACCTGTGAACTAAACACTTTTGCGATCCAGATCCCTGTGGTGTGTGAGAGCATCGCCACCAAAATAGAGGGAACTGACGCATAGCAGGCAGAGGAATTTTGTGTGGAAGGAAAACGAAAAGGTCTCGCAAGACAATGGTTGCTGGGAAAGAGGAAGCAATGATCTAACCATCTTTCCAAAAGAGCTGGGGGTTAGGTAGGTGCAAAAAAAAAAACGGTGGCAGAAGCCGAGAGTAAAGAACTGGGAGATGATCCAATTTTTTTTTTTAATATTACGGTAACCAGAGAATTGAAATGATTGTCAGTTCTGGGTACATGTTATTTGTCAGGAAGTGACGTCACCAAATGCTTGCGTTAAGGCTCTGCTTCTGTCCTTTGGAAACAACGTGGTGTATGTGATGCATTATAAACCTGATAATCCCATGTATTAGTCTCTGAACTTTCCGTGAACCCGACCAAGAGGAAGCAATTCCAGAAGATGATAAAATGATGATTTAAGAATACATTTAACGCAGGAGAGATTGGACCGGTGTGCTGCCCAGGTTTGTGTTCTGGTTGCACGGAAAACTAATTAACTTAGCTGAACGTGGTAGCTAATCTCATTTAGCCCAAGAGTACCTAATGGCCTACAGTAGCTGGCTAGTTAAGTGCATTAACATACAAATGAGCAATGGGCTGAAGGGAAAGAAAATGAGGAAGTATTTAAATCCGTGTGTACCGTACTTCTCTCCTCTGCTGATCAGCATATGGTGGTGTCCTTAATGTAGCGCAAGTCTGTGGCTAATAATGCAACCATGAGCCGTACTCACGTCACACATACAGACACTTAGAGTCTGGGATACGTCTTTATTTTTGTTTAACTGCACAAAAGCTTTAAATACCAATAATGTGCCATCACAGCTGGAGCTGTACTGTTTGCACGTGAGCCAAATTACATGAAAAGTGTGTGTAATGTGTGATGTTGGGCCAACACAAGCCTCTAAGAACAGCTTCAATGCACTAGACTCTTCCAAAAGATACGGAAAATCTCATCATCTCTTCAGCTGCTTTGATGATGATGATGATGATGATGATAATGATGATGAAGGTAGTGGAGAGAACTGTATAATAATCTCTCCTGTAGGTGTTAGATAAGATCTGCTGAGTGTAAAGGCTACAGCATCTCTGTTCTCTTCGAACTGTTGTGGCTGGTGAAAGGGGGAGGGGCTAAATGATGGAGACAGCATCACCGCTTTCCTAACAAAGCAGCTAGCAGCTTAATCGTTGGAGTGGAATTAATTCAGGGAGTCAGGGAGTTGACATTTTAGCGTATGTGTACAGTTTGCTATATGGTATCTGTAAAAGGTCTGGACAACTGCAAAGTGAAATAAACCTTTACTGAACCTTGGAAGAAAAACAAAACAAAACTTCTTGGCACTTTGCCGACTGTGAAGTTCCCAGCGTGAAAGCAATTTGTCTTCGAAATGTCACAGCTAAATTCCAAAGACATCAGGAAAGCTTTGATTGGATCACGGAATACCAGTGAAGAGCCAGCAGAGACCGGTCACCTTTAGCAAAAAAACCCAGGATCATGTTTCAATGTCGGAACAGCAAATTTCTCTGAAAGGCAATGCGTTTGCATGTGTCCTGGAACATCTGACGCCCATCGCGATAGGGATTTTTCACCGGATTGGGTTGATTCGTCAGAACTGTCTCTAGTGCTGCTGAGCGCTTTTCAAACATGCTACAAATAAAAAATAAAAAATAAAAAAAAATTCCCGAAATAGTGATTTGTCCCCTCCTGTGTGAGTGGACTAGAACAGGATTTACAATGTGTTGCGCTGCCTTGCAAAAACATTGTGATTTAGTACTGCAGAAACCATTCCGTTCTCATCAAGGCTAATTCTGCTGAACTGCACAGTATTTCATGCTAATGGGAACACTACAGGATCTCAGGCAGGATGTTAAGAGTTGGCTTGGGCTTCTGTAGCTCGCATCCTAATGCCTCAGCGCCTATGGAGCGCCAAGCTTGCCAAGGTATTCTGCTGTGTGCGGCGCTGAATTATGAGCCCACTTTGCACTTTGTGAGGTCCCTTGCTTCTCGAGTGTATGAGTAATTCATGTTCCAGACGACATGGCCTCCTTATTGAAAGGCAGAAGGACGTTCCCCCATACAACCCCACCCCCCCCCGCGCACTCCTGGGCAACTCTGTGCCATGAAAGAGATGTTGTGGTGTAAAGCGTGCTGTTCACGGCATGTTATACGCATCATTTCATTGTTAAGAGACCCGAGGTGCCAATGAGCCTGGAAGTTGCCCTGAGAGTTGAAATGAGTGGGACTGACAAATATGCTAAAAGGATTAAGCCAAATATATTAGCAGCCCATTACCTAAAGTCTCCAGCTCACACTGCTACTATTTGAGCTACACAGCCAACTTTCCACCGCTGAAAGTTTTTAATATGTATCTTTCCATATATTCAGTGCACCTTAAAAAGATTCGCTAAACACTTAACAGGTACACTGCATGTAACTTTATGGGGAAAATATACCAAAGACACAGCTTAGCAACAAGGAAATGTATACTTTAGTACCTTTTCAGGCTAATACCAAAATTTGTAGATTCTGTGTGCAAACCAGGAGCAGCTAGTCTCATGTAGCCACATCTTCAGGCTGACGGCAGAAGGTATGGACTCTACAGCAGCTTTTATTGGTCAAGGACCGCCCCAGAGGGTGTCTGATTGACATGTAACGCAACCTATCACAGGATGTTTTTGTTCAGCATCACATTTAGGGGCGTGAGAATGTAAAGTCCCAGACCAGCACGCAACTATAGATTAAGAAAGTCATGCAAATCATGAACTTCATATCATTTGGAAAATCCAGCATTCAGCTGATCCTCATAAACGCTCATTGTCACGGTCGGAAACACAACAGCTTCCTACTCCCGTGACGGAAGAAGAGCGTCATGATGGCTCTGTCCCGGAATCCTGTAGAATCCTAACAACTCTCCGATTCTGTAGTGCCATACGCATCAGACGTTCAGATGGTTCACGGACATGATGTCTAAGGCTGAGACTAGTCACACCCAAACGTCTGGAGGCAGGTCAGACTGAAAAGCATGAATATTTCCTGTTCTTGGATCCTGCAGCACGTCCACCTCAGGGTTTATCGAGTCACCATAACCTGAGCAGGGGTAGAGGTGTTACTGATAAGGAGGCTGATGAGTAGCACATGTTTCTGGCATTCTTTAAAAAATCTCCTACACCTTTATTAAAAGAAAAACGTACTGGAACTCTCTTTGAGCAAAAGTTCCCCGAGATGTCTATGAATTATGTGAATAAAATCTTTTCCAGCATCATTTATTTTAGTTGGTTTTTTCCAGGTTTCTCCTCCAGCAGTACAGTGGTATTTATTTAAAAAAAATACACATAATTGTGTTATATCCCTAATATAAGTACAAAGGGTCTAAAAAATCTGAGCTCAATAATAAAAATGCTTCTTGTTTGCTTTATTTTAAGTCGTAATTAATGTCATAATATTTGGTATGTCCTGATTTAGATTGAATGATTTATCAAGCAGACATGGACTCCACATGTTTATGTGAACACTGATGTATGACTGGTATCATCTGTCTGTCGTCTGAACACGTGCTTCGACGGGAGAGATGAGACTCGAGGGGAAAAAACAAAGCACAGATATGTTTAAGTTTAAACCGTGACCTAGAAATAGCATGAATATTATTTCATTGTATTTGATTATTTTAAACTTTTCAAACTTTGTGTTTCTTTCCATTTATAGACAGACAGCTAGCTAGATAGACAGACAGATAGGGTATATGAATGAAAAGATAGATAGATAGATAGATAGATAGATAGATAGATAGATAGATAGATAGATAGATAGATAGATAGATAGATAGATAGATAGATAGATACTTTCCATTTATAGACAGACAAACAGCTAGCTAGATAGACAGACAGATAGGGTATATGAATGAAAAGATAGATAGATAGATAGATAGATAGATAGATAGATAGATAGATAGATAGATAGATAGATAGATAGATAGATAGATAGATAGATAGATTCTTTCCATTTATAGACAGACAGACAGACAGCTAGCTAGCTAGACAGACAGACAGGGTATATGAATAGATAGATAGATAGATAGATAGATAGATAGATAGATAGATAGATAGATAGATAGATAGATAGATAGATAGATAGACAGAGACAGATAGAGACAGAGACAGACAGACAGACAGACAGATAGATAGATAGATAGATAGATAGATAGATAGATAGATAGATAGATAGATAGATAGATAGATAGATAGATAGACAGACAGACAGACAGACAGACAGCTAGCTAGATAGACAGACAGCTAGCTAGATAGACAGACAGATAGGGTATATGAATGAAAAGACAGATAGATAGATAGATAGATAGATAGATAGATAGATAGATAGATAGATAGATAGATAGATAGATAGATAGATAGATAGATAGGGTATATGAATGAAAAGATAGATAGATAGATAGATAGATAGATAGATAGATAGATAGATAGATAGATAGATAGATAGATAGATAGATAGATAGATAGATAGATTCTTTCCATTTATAGACAGACAGACAGACAGCTAGCTAGCTAGACAGACAGACAGGGTATATGAATAGATAGATAGATAGATAGATAGATAGATAGATAGATAGATAGATAGATAGATAGATAGATAGATAGATAGACAGAGACAGATAGAGACAGAGACAGACAGACAGACAGACAGACAGACAGATAGATAGATAGATAGATAGATAGATAGATAGATAGATAGATAGATAGATAGACAGACAGACAGACAGCTAGCTAGATAGACAGACAGCTAGCTAGATAGACAGACAGATAGGGTAT